>NW_010404411.1:15525-22523 GCF_000710305.1 Buceros rhinoceros silvestris | reverse complement strand
GGTTTCCTGGAGGACTTTGTGAGGCCGGCTGGGTAATAAAGCTGACGTGGAATGACCTTGGAAGCGAGGAGTCGGCTTTGGAGGGATGTCTGAAAGGTGCGATACGGGGCTGGGACACGTAAAGAGCTGTCGAGCTGTGCAGCACGAGTGGGAGCTGTTAGCTGGTGCCTGGGACACACGTGAGGCCCTGTTTGCCCTGGGGATGTCATCAGGTTACGTGGATTTAATTTATTTAAATAAGTCTGCTTCCGTAGGGTCGTGACTGCATAGGGAATGTTTGCTGAACGTGATAAGTGAAGAGAGTATTGGGGGGTTGTGTCAATATCCTTGTCTGGTTCCTACTCTTCTGTGGGGATCTGCTCATGGTCACATTTTTTTTAAATTAAGCCAAATCAAGAGTGTGACAGCAGCCCCTTGCCTCTGCAAAGGCTGCAGTTTGCCTTGAGCTTCATCCTAGGGAAACCACGTTGCTGAACGTGGGTTGAGCTGGTAGAGCCATTCTCCTGACACTTGGCTCTCCATCAGCTTCACAGCGATGATGCTGTGCTGGAGAGTCCAAAAGACCTGGAGCACAATCCACCAGTACGGCTGGAGAGAGCTGGGCTTCTTCTGCCTGGCAAAGACCTCAGCGAGGGGCCACCTAGTAGGAGTCTGCAGCAATGGAAAGGGCAGCAGCAGCAGACCAGCCTGTGCTCTTAGCAACAGGAGACAGAGGTCATAGAGGCTGGAGGGGTTCATGCTGCGCTGAGAAAAATCTCTGGGATTTGTCACTGAAACTGGTTCTGAGCTTGAAAATAGTGTGAGGGAGGGAGAGATTTAGTGTTAATTACTTCAGGATTGCGTGGCCTGGATACAGCACCTTATTAACCGACTCTTCCTCAGTGACATGTAAAGGCCCAGAATTCTGACGGGTGTGACTGTTGCCTCTTGCCTGTCTTTACGTCTTGGAGATGATACTTCAAAGGCTTGGGTTTTGTTCTGGTCTTTACTGTTCCTGGTACTGTGAGACTTGTGCCGCTGTGCAGAAGCCATGCGGAGTGGCTCTTGCTGTCTGACCAAGAGCTGCGCTGTGTTCATTAGCCACGTGCTGCTGCAGTGCTGGGTAGAGCTGCAGGACAGCAGTGGGAAGAGACTGCTCAAAGCAGGGTGAGCAGCAGCCCCAGGGCTCTGGCTTGCTGAGCTTTGCCAACCTCTGAGGATGGAGACCCTTTCCCACCTCTCTAGCGACTTGTTCCAGGGCTGCACTACTCTGCTGGAGAAGCTTTTCCTGGCACCAGCCCAGATCTCCCATCATCCTTCCAACACCCGACCGGAACCTCTTGCAGAGCGGAGGCTTCTCCTCCTGGCTGCTCCTCAGTTAGTTATTGCTTTGTCCTGATGCAGGGAGTTGCTCTGCTGAACTTTGTCCTTTGTCGGAGTAAACATGTCCCGCTTTTAATGCGGCACCTGTGGGACCTGGTCTTTGGCCAAGTTGTGCTTTCAAAGTCTTAAATTTTCAAACTGGCACGTGAATTATTGCTGCTTTGTGTAGTTTGAAGTTGTGGTGCTAGTTCATTTGATGCTGGGAAGCTCATACATAGTCTGATGCCCCCCAGTATTCACTTTGCTTGGGCACACTGGTCCCTCCACACTTCCTTCCAGTGACCTTCTCCAGCTGCTTAGAAGCTTCTGATCAAAGCTGGGGTCACCGATAGAACCGGGATGGGGGGCATCCAGAGCGCTGTGGTGGTATAGCTCTCCTCTGTCTCCTCTCACTGAGAAGAAGAAACCCAGCAGTTGTTCTCAGCGGTTCACTGCTGTGGCTGAGAACAGGGGATGTTTCTCTTTGGCAAACACAGGTTTTAATTTCTTGGGGTTCCAAAGAAAATGAAAGGACTGTGCACCTGCTTTCCTGCACTGACTGTTGATGTGGACAAGGCAGTTCCAGGTCCTGCTTATCCTGGTGTTTCAGAGGAGAAATTAATAACACCCAGTCATAGTGTCTGAACAGAGTTAAATGTGACTGTCACTCAGGTGTCCTACATGTGGGCTCGTCTGGAATGTGTTCAGCTGTCACTGAAAATAGAAGTTAATGGTGGACCAGGAGTTTGGAGATGGTTCCATTGTGGTTTGGCTTTTAATATTCAAAACTCTGCTGAAATAGCAAGGAAGCTGCATTTATGCTCTGGACATCAAAGGCAACTCGGGAATCCCTGAATTGGTATGAACAGATCCTTGTGCTGATGCGAGCTGTTTTCTACAGAGCGTAAATGAGGTGGTTTTGTCCAGGGTCAAGGAGTTTAGTACTCTGCATACAGCAGTGTGACGTGAGGCCTCGTGTTCCGTGTTTACGAAGGTTTTCATTAAGCAAAGGCTTTCTCACAGTTCCTTGAAGAGACTGAGGGATCTTTTCACTGGTGTTACCTATTGGAAACGAAATGTGGGAATGGTGCTGCTCCCTCCGGTGGCTCTGGGCTGGAGCTCCAGGGGATGCTTTCCTGGACACGTAGCCCAGGGACGCGTGTAGTCATCAGTTCTTCTATTCAGTGTTTGTATGAAGAGAGTTGTTGGCTGGAGGATCTGGAAGACTTGATCCAACCCTTCCCATCTGGTTGAGGATAGGAATGAGGAGAAATGAGTTTGTGAAAATGACAATGTCTGAAAGGGTCTTTCTACATGGAGGGGCGTGGTGAGTGAAAGAGGCTTTTGTGTTCTGCTGGATTTTGTGCCAAATGTGCCTCACACCAAGACAATAAGGTCAATGTTTGAAGAGCTGTGTGATGTGGGAGCTCAAGCTGTGGGTGCCGAATGCTTCCCAGACGAGGAAACAGCTTTTCTGCTGAGTGACCTGTCAGTGTTTTCTTCCCGCAGCGTGAGTGCATCTCGGTCCACGTTGGCCAGGCGGGCGTGCAGATCGGCAATGCCTGCTGGGAGCTGTACTGCCTGGAGCATGGCATCCAGCCCAACGGCACCATGCCGAGCGACAAAAGCGTTGGCGGAGGCGACGACTCCTTTAACACGTTCTTCAGCGAGACGGGTGCAGGCAAACATGTCCCTCGTGCTGTGTTTGTGGATCTGGAACCAGCGGTGATAGGTAAATACAGTAACCTCTGATGATGGAAAATGCTTGGCTTTATGTTCATTGAGACTGAACTGTGTGCTCTGGAGCTCTAGGGGATTTAAATACTGCCTTCTGCCAGCCTGGGGGATGAAGGGGGTCTGCTGAAAACACCTCGTGCTTTGCTATGGCAGGAGCTGGTTATAACCTCTAGAAACAACATGGCACAATGTGTACAGCACTCAGTGGGAACATTCTTAAAAGGTCTGATATGTACCACTAAGCAGCGGGGGTGGTTGATACATTGGGATGATTCCTGTGCTTTCCCAAAACAATTTTCTACTCTCCGTAGCTTGACTAGAGCTTGCAGAAATGAGTCTTGATTGCTGGTCTAAATTTAGGGACTTCCAAATGTGCACTTTAACCTCCTGCTGCCTTATCTTTGAATAACAACCTGCTCTAATCCTACAAACCAGCCGTATCCAAGCTCTGGCAACACTTCAGACATGATCCCATGCATCAGCTGCTTGCTGATCCCACCTTCTGTGGCATTAGTTATGTTGCCAGCCCAACGTGAGCTCCCCAGACCTTTGTGTCATGACTCTTGCTCTCGGCATGGCGTGTGCCTGCAGTGATCCTGCTAGAGCTGGTTTTGTGGCCCTTTGCCCCAAGCAGTGATTTGGGGCTCAGGAGAGGAGGCCTGTGCTTGTGCAGTTGCTGTGTGTCTTTCTGCATACGTAGGGAGCTGGGAAGGGGAGACGAGTGAATAGGCTCAGGCTGCTCCTGTATACCCAAACCCTGAGTCTCTTGTAACTTATTTTTGCTGTACTACTCCAAACCACTTGCTGTGGCTCACACAGTAGCATGAACTTCTGCCACAGGGCAGAGGCTGCTGGGCTGGTCAAGGGTAGGAGTGCTGGGCTGATGGCTCAAATGAGCTGGAGCACCCCTAGCCATATGCTGACATTTCCAGGAGCTGTTGTTGATCTGGCTTTCTGTTTTCTTGGGCCCTGTGGCTGTTGCTTCCCCTGCTGCTGGCCAGGGGGTGGCTCTAAACACCCAGAAAAGGTTGAAGTGAGGTGAGGGAGAGCAGGAGGCAGAGCTCTCGCCTTCCCCCTGCAGGGGAGTAGTTGGTGAGCCTGGGGACAAATGGTGCGAAGGGTGTTTGAGCACACTAGGTGGTGATGCAAGTGTAGGGCAGGGAGATGGGCTGTCATAGGAAATACTTGGCAATACTAAACAAGCTAGGGCTTTTTTTTTAAAGGTTATGTCCTGGGCCATGCTGGAGGGTGGCTCTCTTTATTCCTGCCCTGCTGCTTTGAAAATTACTGATGCAGGTTCCTGGGCATCATTCTCCCCACGCCTGCAACATGTCCCTCTGCTCTAGGTTTACGTCAAGCCCATCTATTGTGCCTGCGGCAGCTCTGTAGCTGCCCTGTGTGTGCACCAGGGATTTCCGGAGCTCCCAGATCAGGACTCCTCTGTGAAAAATGGCTCTGTGTGCACTGGTCAAACACTGTCAGACTTCCTACCAGCAACGTGTCTGGGAATTCGACACAATTATGGAAGATCTTCCCCAGACAGACCCGAACCCATGAAGGGCAGCATGTCTGGGGAAAACTTGGCTTAGCTCTCCCCTAAACTCAGTTCTTTATTTCAGCACGCTTCCATAGGCTGACCCTCTTAAATACTCAAGTTTTGTTACTTCCTCGGGACCATCTTGACTCAGGTTGCCCTAGTAGCTATGTTTTTCTTTAGGTTCTGTATTTTTCTCGTATTTCTTTTTTTATAACCTGGAGTGGTAACGCAGAAAGTCTTAGGAACTTGTGTATTTTCAATGGTAGACCTCTCCAAATTTGTTTTTATTTTGGTACAGCTTGGAAATTCTTTAGAGTATTGGACTGCGAGCTGCAATGGTGGCTGCTCAGTCTAAACTGGTACAAATAGTGACTGTATTTTTCTATCTCGACTTCCCCTCCTCTTTGTCTTCCTCACTTTTTCAGATGAAGAATATATGCAAACAGGCAGTTTCATCTGTGGGTAGTAAAGCTCTTTACTTTCCACCTGGCTTTAGTTAATGGCTGCAATACCCCGTTACTGTACAACTCCAGAATGGCTTGAGCTGAGCCTGAGCCAAAGCTCTGCTGAGTGTTTTTTACCTTTGTGGTAGGACAGAGATTTGCCCTGCTAGGTGTAAGTGTGTGTTTCTGATAACCAGGGCAGACCACAGCTCTGAATCATTCTCCCAGTCCGTGACTGATGGGGGATGCTGGGTGGTCATTCACATGGTTATGACACAGCCCTTCGTGCTGGAGCCTACAGCTCAGGCTGTGAATAACTGAAGAGCATCTCCTGCTCCCCTTGAATGCGCTCTTCCCTTGGCAGAAAGTACAATTAAGGGAGCGCGGGGACAAGCGAGCAGGGTGGGCTCTGGCTGCCCTCAGCTGCAAAAGCAATAAGGCAATGTTCTGGCAGGCTTGGAAAATGCGAGGGAAAAGCAGTATTTCAGATGCTCATCTGCAAAGTGGGCCTTAAGTTGTCTTAAACCGTAGAAGAATGATTCTGCTGCTGCAGTCCCATTTTGAATTTCACTGGCAGGTCAAAAATTGAAGCTTCTGTGTCAAATGGGAGAGTTTCTTAAGCAGTAACTTCATTTTTCTTTGGTATTCCACATTTAGACTGTACTAAGCATCGTGTCACCTACTGACACCTACTGAGCTGCTTTTTATCTCTTGGGGTTTAGGTTCTGGACACCCTCAGAAGTGTGAAAAACCTGGTCTACGTGGAAAACTAACTTCTTATTAAAAAATACCCATCTTGTCTCCTCAGATGAAGTCAGGAATGGGACATACAAGCAACTCTTTCATCCTGAACAACTGATATCTGGTAAAGAAGATGCTGCAAATAACTATGCTCGAGGCCATTACACAGTGGGGAAGGAGATAATCGATCTAGTCCTAGAGCGTATCAGGAAACTGGTAAGACTTCCCTTCACTGAAGGATCTCAAACATCTTTCATTATCCTGTTTTATGGAGTTTGGAAATGAGGTTATCAAAAATGCACAGCCCTATAAATTGTGCTTTAATTTATTTCGTGGCAGGGGAATCTCTGGAGTTAGTCTGCATCTGTTTTTATTTTCCACCAGCTGAGAGTGGCTGGATTGTTCCTGTCAGATAGGACTTGCAAGTGGCCTAAAACGCTGACAAGGCACCCAAAATTTGGTAGTTTCACAATCGACTTCAGCAAGCCAGGACTGAGAATTATGATTTGCGTAGTTCCTGCTGGTGAAGGGCTGGTTTCTGACTGGGGCTCTTGCAAGGAAGTTTAAATAGGGGTGGTGGCTTCTGTGGTTTAGACTTGTGTTTGCATTTCCTGCTCTGACGATTTCTGAATTGGTTTTATGGTAATAACAGTAGAAAAGGAACGAATTTCAGTAATCTGGGATGTTTCAGCCTCCCCAGTTCTTTGATCATGTGGCAAATGTATGAAGATGTCAGCTTAGAAGGTTAGAGTTCCCTTTGTAGGGCTGCTAACCCGTACTTTACTGACTCGGTTGCACAGGTAAGGGATTCTCATGGCACACGACTCCAGGGTGTACTGCCGGTGCTTTAATGTGGAATGTTAAGTGAGTCTAACTGGAAAGTGCACCTTTTGCAGATCAAAACTGGTATCAAAACTTGGCTGCCAGCATCTCTAATTAAGGTTTGCAGCAGGCTGTACTTTGACCTGAAAAACACGGTCATAATGTCTCCTCACAAGCTGTAGGAGGTCCCTGTCAGTCCTGGGAACCAAGCTAAGCATCCTGGGGCACTCCTGAGGACAAGGCAGTCAGTCCAGTTTCTTCATCCAAGTGTAATACATCTTGACAGCTCCCCGCCCCGAACTGAGTTGTGTGCTTGCAACTCTTGCAGGATTACGGCAGTGGTTCTGGGATGGGGGTTGCTCCATTTTTGTGTGGGT
>NW_010404411.1:14343-15407 GCF_000710305.1 Buceros rhinoceros silvestris | reverse complement strand
AGCCAAATCGGAGTCAGGGGTAGCTGGTGTGTAGTGAGTTGTCTTGAGCCTGTTTTGGGAGTGCTAATATCCACACAACAGCTTTAACACGTGTATTTTCTCTTTCAGTCTGATCAGTGCAGCGGTTTGCAGGGTTTCCTCATTTTCCACAGCTTTGGGGGAGGCACCGGCTCAGGTTTTACCTCTCTGCTGATGGAGCGCCTCTCAGTTGACTATGGGAAGAAATCCAAGTTGGAGTTTGCCATCTACCCAGCACCCCAGGTCTCGACAGCTGTTGTTGAGCCATACAACTCCATCCTGACCACCCACACCACGCTGGAGCATTCCGACTGTGCCTTTATGGTGGACAATGAGGCCATCTATGACATTTGCCGCAGGAATCTGGACATTGAACGCCCGACCTACACCAATCTCAATCGCCTCATTGGGCAGATAGTCTCTTCCATTACTGCTTCCCTCAGGTTTGATGGTGCCTTAAACGTGGATCTTACGGAATTTCAGACTAACTTGGTGCCTTACCCTCGTATCCACTTCCCGCTGGTAACGTACTCGCCTATTATTTCGGCAGAGAAGGCCTATCACGAGCAGCTCTCGGTGTCTGAGATAACCAACGCTTGCTTTGAGCCATCCAATCAGATGGTGAAGTGTGACCCTCGCCATGGCAAGTACATGGCCTGTTGTATGCTGTATCGTGGGGACGTCGTCCCCAAGGACGTCAACGCTGCTATTGCTGCTATCAAAACCAAGCGCACAATCCAGTTTGTGGACTGGTGCCCTACTGGTTTTAAGGCAAGTCTTGTTACATCATGATTTTTTTAGACTTCTCGTTCACTGTCACGGCCTTGTGAAATCTGTTTTCTCATTGAGGTGTCACATAGGTACCTGGTTTGAGAAATGGAGAGAGAGGTTCTTACTCAGTGCTGTTCTTGGGAGCAAAACATTTCACTCAACCAAAGTACTCAGACAGTTATAGTCACAGGATCATCTGGTTGAAAGAGACCTTTAAGATCATTGAGTCCAACCATTCACCTGCACTGCCAGGGTCCCTAAACCATGTCCCTCAG
>NW_010404411.1:0-13743 GCF_000710305.1 Buceros rhinoceros silvestris | reverse complement strand
CCCCGTGACTTCATATTCTAAGCCTTTCCCAGCCACTCCTGCCCCCAGGCTATAATGTTGCCGAGGGTTGTTGTGGCCCAAGTGCAGGACCCAGCACTAGTTGCAGTCAAACGCTCTGAAGAAACTTGTGGTCTCTTCTGCTTTTCCTGTAGGTTGGCATCAATTACCAGCCACCAACTGTGGTTCCTGGTGGGGACCTGGCCAAGGTCCAGCGGGCAGTGTGCATGCTGAGCAACACGACGGCCATTGCTGAGGCGTGGGCGCGTCTCGACCACAAGTTTGACCTGATGTACGCCAAGCGTGCCTTTGTTCACTGGTATGTCGGAGAAGGGATGGAGGAGGGGGAGTTCTCAGAGGCTCGGGAAGACTTGGCTGCACTTGAGAAAGATTATGAAGAAGTGGGCACAGACTCGATGGATGGAGAAGATGAAGGTGAAGAATATTAAATGCAACAAAAGTGAATTGCAAATCTTTGCCATTTTACCGCCTCTTCAGTAGCGGTGTAAATCATGTTAAATAATTGGAATAAACTTCTTTAATCAAGACATTTGGTAGTGTCCAAACGCTATGTACCATCATTAACTATATGCGAGTAGTCCCGGAGATAGAATTTCTTTGAGAAAGATAGCTGAATAAAATAATCATGCTGTAGTTAGATGAGTTTTTTGTCCTTAAGGTGTTGCTATTTGAAGAGCTAATAGTGCGTATTTGCTCCCAGGAGACAAGACTGGAAGGTGTTTGAGCACACTCTGGAAGATGGGAAGGTTCCAGCACAAGCTGGAAATGAGTTAGCTCCACTTTTTCAAGGCTCTAAAGCTGGTGTCACAAGAGGCAACAAGAACTCCCCTTGTATTACCCGTAAGAAAGGATGCAGCACCTTTAATCCCCAAAGCTGTTGGAGTTGATTTTCTCCTATGTTTAGCATGGACCAGTAACTTAGAGATGCTGGAACCTGAAAGGGGATGAGATGTCCAGAAAGGGGGTGCCTTAGCTTGAGGAAGCTGCTGGGGCTCTGTCAGAGCCTGTATGGTGGTTGCGCTGGTGCTGCTCCATCCTCCCAGAACAGGAGCTGCAGTCCCTGTGCCAGCTTGCCGAGCAGTTGGCCTTTTGCCCGGAGCTATTGGGAGCAGAATCTCTGGGTCAGCTGGCCAAGGTTAAACACTCCATTTCCCTAAAACTAATTCTTTTGCAAAAGTAATTAGTCCATGGGTTCAGATATGCAGATGACCATTCCTCAGCCTTCTGTGTAAGCTGATGTAACAGGAGAGGATTTGGCTAATCAGGTTATCTTAGATGTGGGCAGCCTGCTGAAAGCTTCTGCGTGGTCCGAGTAGGGGCTTGGGGACACAGGGGAGTGATCCATGAACCAAATCACCTGCCTGTTTAACTCTGAGGAATCTCTCCCACAGAAGCAGCAGAGGTGGTGTAAGGTGTGTAAATGTGTAAGGTGGTGGTTGCATGCTGAGTGTGATGGTAGGATCCCACAGTCTGCCTCCAAGGCTGCGTTTGAGTTTGAGAATTCCTCCCTGTCCTGTTTCAACCCTATTTATATTCCTTCTGGTTTAATAGCACAGTGTGATCCAGGCCCAGCCTTGCAGCCTAGGTTAGTTGAAGATGCACCTGTGCGCTTGGCGGGAGCCTCAGCTCTGGTGTGGAACAAGCCTTAACTGCCTTTTGTCTGGAATCCTCCAGTGCTCAGGGACTGCAGCAGTACTGACATCAGCTCAGGGTGGGAACCCTTCCCTAATTTCAGCTTTAACTGATGGTGTAACTTCTCCAGGGGGTTAAAGTAGATGAGCAGGCTGCTGCTGTAGGCTGAAGGTCTAATGGAACAGCCGGGGCTGTAAGGGCTGACCAGTGATTTGCATAGGCTGAGAATCTGGTGTCCTGAATTCCTGCAACATGTTCTTGCAGCCATCGGCTGGATCTGATTTGAAATTAATCCAGCTTAGTGGAGAGGGAAGTTGCTGGTTCTATATAGGTGGGGAGAACAATCTTAAGGTGAATGCCTCAGTCTGTCACGTCGGCCGTGGTCTTGTGCAGAATGACAGACGCTCTGTAATTGTATTTCTGTGTTCCAGGGTAGATGTAAGCATAGAGAATTTCAGGTCCTTATTTTCCTGCTTGATGGATGATTAAGCAAATGTGCCAGGCATAGCCCAGGAGATCATGCTCCTTTAAGGCAGATGAGCTTCACTGCAGCCTGTGTTCAGGTTTCTAATGTCGCGGCAGTGCCTGCAGAGGAATGTGCAAAGGACCGTTTCATGCCTCGCAGGTGTCTTTGGTGTGAAACCTCGTACTACTAGCAGATCACACAGAATGTGCAGCCACAAGCGCCAGTACCATCATTTCCTTTAGAAGTTGTGTGGTCCAGCAGTGGACTCTGAACTGGCCATCAGTGGTTTGGCTCTTCTCTCTGGAGTTCACAGCATTATTTGATGCTGGGATGCTCCGTTTCCCACTGATACCGTCTGGGGTTTTTTTGCTGTGCATGTGGATTACCCTTTTTTAGGACACTGCTGCTTTTGGGATGGGAATTGGTTTGAGCGTGTCAGCGTGTTTTATCTGGGCAGCCACAGCGCTCCGCAACACCCTTGTAAAAGCCTCGTGCGTGTGGAATGCTGAGCCCTCCGGAAGGCCTGGGCTGATGGGGGACTCTCCTTTGGTGCAGACATGAGATTTGAGATGCATTATGATTTTAATTTTTAAAAAGACATGTAATGCTACTTTGGGAAGATGCTGAGCTGAGACCTGACAAGCGTCCACTGGTGGAAGGTTTGACAAGAGCTGCTCTGTCACTTGTTAGCTGTTGGGCTGCTGCTGGAAAGACGTTACGTGTCCTCAGCCTGCCTCATGCTCATGTTTTCTATGCGTTAGAATTAAAGGCTGTTGCATTAGCTAGTGGGCAGTTTGCTCTTGCTGCAGGTATCTGCATACTGGGCTAAGATAAGAGTGTTTTTCTCAGATACGAAGCCAAGATAATAACAGCAGGAAAATCCTGCTAAAACTGCTCTTGCTTCAGCCAGCTGCAGAAATCCTTGAGCATGTTGTAATTGCTGCTTTGTGGTTGGATTCACAAATGGGTGGTTCATCTGTTTCCTGAATTGTAGGATCTCCTCTCCACTGAACTCCAATCTGCTGTAAGGGTGAATACCTGAAACTTGCAGGGGTTAAGATTAGCTGTCACTTCAAAGAAAGCTCTTTCTTTGCGCCCTGAGAGCCTTTTTTGAATTCTAAACTTCAAACGCCCATTCTTTGGTTAGAGGTCCCCCGACTTCTCATTGGAAAGTCTTGCGCCCATTGGCGCTGCCGAGAGCGCGGGCGTTATCTGGAGGTAACTAAATATATCTTTACCTGTGTGGTGACCCGGCTTTCTCCAGTACTGAGCTTGGCAATAAACAGCTAATCACCTGGTACAGCCTCACTTGGTGAGTCAGGCAGCAGAGGCGAGGCGGAAGTGAGCTGGAGCCCTGGTGGAGTGGTACGAACCCGGTTGTGAATTGCTGGTCTAATCTGTACAATCTGTTCTGAGGGGGGGGTTGGTGCTGTTCCAGGGGAGTGCAGTGCAGCAGAATCTGATTTCCACCCACTCTGCCCTATGAATAAGCAACATGAACACCTTTTAACGTGTTAATGTCGGTCTTCCATACGTCCTTGCGTGCAGTCCTCATGTCCAGTCAGCAGGCCACGGTGTAATTGTCTGATAAAAGTATCTGTCTGGGTTAGCTTGATGGACCACGTTGGTGACACAAACTGCACGTGCTGCCACCTTCCTGCAGAGCACGTTTTCCTCAAATCATTGAGAAGGGGCTTCTGTACCTCACGTGCTGTGAACAGTGACAGGCAGGTAAGGTCCCCCCGGCAGCTGTGGCTGAAAAGCACAAACCTGGTTAGGAGAGCGTAGCTCTTTGAGGCGAGAATTGGTGAAAGAGAGTGGAATTAAAAGTGAATCAAGAGACAGTGGGGTGACTGCGTTATTCTGCTGGGGGAAGCAGAGGTAAGACTGCAATTCCACTGCTGCTGGCAGTGTTTTAGGACAGCACAAAGCATTATCTGTAACAATGTGACTTGGCGGTGAAGATTCTCTGGTTTTACCTCCCTCCATTCTCCACAGCGTGTGGTGAGGAGTCAGAACAATGTCTCATGGGCAGTTCAGAGACTCCTTGTGAAAACTGTGGGGAACTGGTGAAAAAGCAAAGTGAATCGCAGTGTCAGGCATTACTTTGCCCATATGGTGCTGTCAATGGGCGTATAGGTTTGGATGGCCTTGTGCCAGCCCTCAGCCCTGTCAGGCCGCCTGTCGCCATCCCGCCTGCGTGCTGGCCAACTCTCGCAGACACGGAAGGTGCTGTCAGTGCCTGGCTCTGCCCTTCAGTCTAGTCTGCAGGAACAGGGAGCAGAGATCTTGGCACGCCCAGCGCAGTGCTGCTGATGTGCCACCCCGTGCCGTTCTCCTCTGAGGTTTCTCAGCGCCTGTTATTCTGCCCAGTAGAGCTTTGTCTTCGCATGAGGGGAGGTTTTCGTTTCTCTCTGCAGGAGATGCTCCGCAGCAGCAAAGCCGCAGTTCTCGCTGTGTACAGCGCAGAGCGGTTTCAGTGTTGGGGGGTGCCTCTCTCGCTTCCCTTGCACAAGCCTTGTAGTGACCCAAGATTCAAATTGTTCTTTAGGTTTTTCAGTTTTTTCAGTGTACCTGTGAATTCACAGTTATTTTACAAGCCTTAGAAGTTTGGAAAGGAAAATCAGCCAGGGTGGAGATACCAATGTGGAGATACCTTCTTGTGTAGAAACCGCCAATTCGCAATGGCTGGGCAAGTACAGAGGGAGCGTAATTGGGGCTTCTAGCAGAAGTAAGATGCTGGATTAGGTGATTCCTGATCCCGCCAGTTCTTATGTCAGGTTTGTAAGGAATTCCCTCAAAGGAGAACATGGGTTTTATCTGGAGTCAGGCACTGGGCTTTTAAACTAATTTGGTGTGAAGAGCTGAGGAACGGTTTTCCATCCTGTTGCAGAATTCCACTGGAAGTGCTGGAGGGATTTTCTGTGTGTATTGGCAAGGTGGTGATGATTAATCCCTTCCCTCTCCCTTGGTCAGAACCAGAGGGAGGACTGACTGTAACTTCCAGACTGCGCAAAGACTCATCTACTGAAAGCTGGGCAAGAGGACTGGAGATTTGCAGTCTCAGCTGGCTGTTAATGGGCAGGAGGAACAAGAGGGTGATGAAGGGGAGAAATCGCCTCGCTCTGAAGCTATGGTAGGTGCTGGTGGCAATAAGCTGAGAAATACCAGGAGACTAAATAAAAGACTAAAGGTTAAGAGTCCTGTGAGTGGGGCCTTCTGTGGAGCTTTTCAGGGAGTGGGGTCAGTTAAAACCCAGGCTCTCCATCTGTCTGATGCCACATGCCTGGCCGTTGGCTTTCTGGAGACCCTCCTTTGCACAGCCAGCTTTGTGTGACGAAACACAGTAGCTTGTCTGATGGTGTTCTTTCTCCTTGTGACACTGTCCCGTTTCCGCAGTGGTCTGTAAACCTTCCAGTGGCTTCAGGAGCAGGTTTCAGAGTTTCTCAGCAGCACTGTTTTGGTTTCTCTGGTCTGCATTGAGAGCTTTGGGGTACTTGGGCACAAAAAGTTAAACTCTTCTTTTCACATGTCTACTAGAAAACGCCAGCTATTAATACTAAGTGTGAAAGTCTAGAAAACATTCCAGAAACATCTACAAAATACTTTTTTCAAATACTTAACACAGATATTGGAAATGCAGGAAGACTTAGGGAGTCTGAAGTGAATTACTCTGAGAAAGAAAGGAAGTGTCTGACAGTCCCTTTAAATGAGGTTCTTCAACCCACTGGATGAGCCCAGTTCTGCTTTAGGTCTACCTCAGGCTTCCTGTGTGACACCAGTAAGTGTGTGTGAGTGGAATTTCAGTTTTGGCCAAATACGTTCAACAGTCGTTGTGTTTCATCAGCTGCAAAGCAGAGCAGTTTCCGAGGCTGAAGGAAGAACAAGGGTTTAAGCCTCTTTGTGGAATTCAGAGGTGGGAAGAGATGGATTCCTGATCGTGGGCAGGAGTCTTTGAATTCACTTTATAGGATTGGAGCTGGAGATCAGATGGTCATGGAGAAGTTGAAAGAGAATTGAAACAAATTTACTGGCTTGGGTTTGTGTCCATATGGATCCAATCCGAGCCCAGAAAGGCTGTCCCGAATGGAGGGTGTTAACACTGCTCAGGCATTTCTCCCACTTCAGCTTCGTTACCTTCGGGAGGTGATGGGTGATGTTTAACTGCTCCTCTGCTGCAGCGGGGGCCTGTGGGCCGCTCTTCTGAAGAGCTGCAGTTCTTTTATCTCCAAACATTGTGGGACTGAAATGGTGAGATGCTATTGCTGGTCTCTATCTGCAAACTGCTACTTAAACACGTCAGCTTGTCTGCTCGGTCGCTTTGCCAAGCAGAGAGCAGTGGAGGAGAGGCTTTGGCAGCTCATAACTCTCCCACGCTGCGTCCCTTAGGTTGGGTAAGAGTCACTTTTCCAAGCACTGCACCTGCAGGGGAGTTCCCTGGAGTCTGAGCGACATGCACTAGGATTCTTTTGCACTATCGAGGGGATTAGGGGAAAGATAACAGGAACGGGGGTTTTTCTGTGTGTTTGAGATCGGAAATTCACTTAATTCGAAGTTTACTAAGTGCCTGATGAAGGCTGAAGGTGTCAAGTCCAGAACTATGCATTTAACTTCCAGAGGCTTGAATTCTTCTGTCCAGAGTGACTCAAACTTTCTGCGAATCTCTTCTTCCCCTGCAGTTTTTGAGAAACTCCCAGAACTGACAGGCTGAGACAACGACCTCTCCGAGGTTACTGGCTGTCAGCGTGCAGGTTCCTTTCTCAGCTGGCTGCTGTGAGTGGCTCGTTGCGGTGCTTCAAAGCAGACGAATTCCAAGCAGCATTCCTCGAGAAGGCTGCCAAGACCTCAGGCATCTTCATGCTGCTTTTCTTTTGTTGGAGCTCTACAACTACAACTGTCAAACGCATTTCATGGCCTTACATCACTACCCCTTGCAAAAGCTACTTTTTGGTGGTTATGCTGAGAGCAGAGAACGTTGGGGCTTTTTCGTTATTTCAAAACCCAGTTTGTAGAACCTGCCATGGCTGAATGCTGCTGATAGGCATCGCTTTGGCGATGCTGATGGACTGTTTTGAGCCTGGCATGGTTTTCCAGCAGTTCTGGAGTTATCTTGTACAGTTCTGCGCTAGCTGTCTAAGCTGCGTCCTGTGCAGTTTCAGGTTTATGTCTGTAGCTGCTGTTAAACCAGCTTAAACCGCTCGCTGTCGCTGTCCTGGTCCTTGCTCTTTGCTCACCTCTACAACTGTATTTTTGTTCTTCCGTGGCCTCTGGCTGTACATTTTGTGTCAAATGGGTAAGATACCCCGAACCCCTCTTGCAGGCAGAAGGGTGGAGTTGTCTCCTGCTGTCGTGAACCAAGATGGCTCAGTGCAGGATCCGCTGGGTGCTGGAGCAGGGATCGGGGGTACCACAGGCTCAACGGTTCTCCGCTGACTGGGACGAAACTGTTCCTGCCTTTGTTCTTCACAATTTGTATGGAGTGTTTCTGTGGAAGGCAAAATCACATGTGTGTTGGTATGGAAGTGTCCCAGTCACGTCTCGGTACATTACAGAACAGTTTCTGCCGTTGTCCACAAGCGCTTTTGAAAGTGTTAATGTCTTGCAGCGAGCACACGTGGCCCCCAGACGTGGAGGGTTTCCTTTTCTCGTAATTCAGGCCACAGTTCTGGCAGTCCTGTGTGAAGTGCTCTTCTGTTTTGTGTTTTACTTTTTGCTGTGTTTGGTGTTTATCTTCCTCTCTCTGTTTTCATGTTCTGTTCCTTCCCTCGCTGGCTGTGGCAGATACCAACAGCACGTTCAAGTGCCAGCTTTGTCTCTTACAGCAGATGTGCTGTGGCTCCGTATCACCGCTGCCCCCGAGTATTTAATATCGCATGCCCATGTCTGTGTGGTGAGATCTGCCTCCCACAGCTGAGCGGGGCAGCTGGACAGCTGCTGGCTTAGACCTTGTTTTCTTCAGGTTGGAGGTATTAAATACCCACACGTGTTCTTGCAGACACTTCTCCAAAGCCCTTGTGTGCTGATGCAGCCAGGTTTTGCTAATTGTAGGTGCTGGCAGATCCAGAGCGATTGTTCTGCTGTGTTTGTGGCCACGAGAGAGCTTTTCTTGTCCGGTCTTGTACTTCCTTGCGAAAGATGCTCTAAATTCTGCTGGAGACTTTAATTTTCACATCATCAGATACGTGTGGGTCCCGATAGGAACCCAGTGAGTCTGGCTGCCTTTGCAGAAACCCTGCGGAACTTGTTGCATTCTGAGGCCTGATTCCTGTTTATTGTGGTAACTTACTGACACGAGTTCCTCAGTCCTCTCCCCTGCCGGGCTGTTTAAGGGCATCCTCTCCCCTTTGAACACCTCCTGGCTCCCCAGCTAGTTGTAAACCTGGGCCATGATTCATGTGGTTTCTCACCACCTTTGCTAACATTGTTGCCTTCGTCATCAGTCTGGTCTGAAATACTTTCCCTGCCTTAATTCACGTAGCTCTTACACACTCTCCAGTGCTCCTGAGCGATCTCCAACTCTTTCTGCATGTTTAAATCCCTTCTAGAAGCAAATCTTCCCTGGCTCTCCCTCAGTGGTGCTTTGAAAGCCAGACTTTTTCTTACAGTCTGACTCCGTGTCTGTTCAGCCTCGGACTGTGTCTTTTTGGTGTATTTTAAGTGATTCACCAGGGCGTAGATGACTTGGTGCTGTTTGAAACCTGGATAGCAGCTTGTTGCGGGGGTGGTGGGGAGGGTTTGGGTATATCTGTGTGTTTGAACTAGGCAGGTAAATCCATCCCAAATGCTGCTGCGGGTTACCCCGGCACAAGGATCCCCAGGATCCTGTGCGATGGCACCAGCTCACGGAGTCTCCTGAGTGCCTCTGGGGGTTCCCCTTTGCGTGTCTAAAAGCGAGTGAATGCTGGAGCCTGTCTCTGGGCAATAAAGGGGTGTTTCAGCTGCAGCGGAGGCAGGAAGCCGGACTAGCAGCAAGATTTGTTAGTTAATCTTCTGCCTGGCCCTGCTCAGTGTTGCTGGGTTGAGAAGGGCAGCAGGTTTGTCCGTGGTGGTGGAACGCAGCAGAGCTCTGCCAGGCTGGCAGGAGGTACGGGCTTCTCTGCGGGTTTTTTAGTGCTGCTTCAGCTCTCCCTGCGCAGAAACCGCAGCTGAGGGCAGACGCTTTTGGGGGAGCAGTTGTGCTGGGACTTTGTTTCGCTGCAGACAAGTGGTTGGGGGGAGAAGCTGCTTCTTCAGTTCTGAAATAGCTGTTTTCTGAGAACGAGAGGTGCTCTGTGGTTTTATGCATCATGGCAAGTTCTAGTTCCCGAGCTGCTCTGCTGTATCCAGGGCTGCTTGCTGGGGTTCGCTTGCCCAGGCATCGCGGTCTGGACCTGAGCTAGCCCCTCAAGGCTCCCTGTGTGGTCAGTGCAGGGGTTTTAGGGGGAGCCCTGTTGTAGACACCTGCTTTAAGATAATGATCCTTAAAGCCTCACCCTCACTGAGCGCTCCTTGTCCCCTGTCAGCCTCCCCAGCTGGCCGGAAAACTCCCACCCTCTGTATATCCTGCCTGGAAGCAGCCTGTGCCCACACCTCTGCCATCTGTTATCAGCATGTCAAAGAGCAAGAAAGTACAGCCCGAGTGTGTGAGCGAAGCGAGGTGTGTGGACCAGCACCTCAGCCCTGCCTTCCCAGAGTTCCAATGGCCGCGCTTTGCTCATCCTTGTTCTTAGGGCAGACCGGCCCAGGAGCTGGAGCAAGGCTTGACTCAGCCTTTAATGGGAGCTAATGACAGGGTATAGGACTTCAAGACTTTTATTAAAAGTAACACTGCAGGCAGTTGCACAACTGCGGAGGACTTTCCATAGCTGAGCAGAGGTGTTTGAGCCCTCCACGTGCTGCCCAGCTGTTCTGACCTGTCTGTTGACATAGTGCCCCCCCTAGGAGCTGTGTGTGGCTGGGGGACTGCTCAGCCAGCTCTCTCTAGCCCCACAACCACGGCTCGGGTTTCCTGCCTTCCCCTTCAGTGTGGCCCCTCTGTGTGGTTTCCTGTAGCTGACATCTCCAGCCTGAAGAGTTAAGAGCTGGTGGTTCTCGTTAGGCTTCCCCAGAGCATCGAAGGCATCCCAGAGTCAGGGAGCAGGCACCCAGCCAGCCCGGAGCAGGGCAGTGGTGTGGAGTGCAGCTCCTGGAGAAAGGCAGCAAAGTGCCAGGGCACCTCCAGTGAAACCCAAGGTTCTCCTGGAGCAAGAGCTGCCAGCGGAGTACCTCATTCTCTGTCTAGGGACACATCTGCAACTGTTAGCCGGGACACACTGCAAGACAGTCTGGGCATCAGAGACGAGTCGGTATGATGTGTGTGAGTGGGAAGCCACACTCACAAATGTCTATAGCCCACTGTAACCAGAGTGCTCCTTATTTCTGACCGGCATCCTGAGACTGCAGCAGCTCTACACCACTAGTCCCTTTTCTTGAGGGCTGACATCCCTGGGAGCAGCTGGCATTCTGCAAAATGTAAACCCCCTTAACATGCTGTCATGATGAAACTCGGACTGCTTTGCAGGTTTGTACAGGCTGCTGGTTTGCCCAGGGAAACTGGTTTGGTTTGATCTGTCATAGATTCTGCTTACTAAATCTGTTTGTTCCCAGGCACCTATTTTCTTAAAGAGCCAAGAGGCTCAGCATATTTCCCTCCCTGCCCTGGGTTGTGATCGCCTAAACAAGGAGTGTTTTAATGAGGCCAAACTCTCTGCTGATGAAATGAGGGCTCTGACTTCACCAGAGTTTCACTTATCTGTGACTTACAAAAAGACCTGGACTGTAAACTCCGTCTGTGGTGCTGATTGACATGAGAGTCTAACCTTGGGCAGGAGCTCCTCTAGTTTGCTTCTAGGTAATTCTGGAGCAAAGCCCATGTCATAGCAGCAGCAGCATCTCTGAAGCATCGCTGCTTGTGGTGTCTTGAGCATTGCTGGCTCCTTCAGTGTCCAGAGTGCAGACACCGTCCAGCTGCTCGGCAGCCCAGTGAGCTCTTCCCTAGCGCTCACCTTGGTGTTCCTGTGGGCCCAGGTTGATGCTGCCAGCCCTGGGTGGGTGCCAGGAGCTGGCTGCAGCAGAACTCGCGCTGTGTTCCCAGATTAAACGGAGCAGCTTCCAGGCTGCTGCGATGGAAGGTGCCCCCATGCCTCGCTGGGGCCCTGCTGCTCACTGGCTGCTCCTCTCTGGGGCTGCTGGTTCGTAGCGCTGGAGTGAACAGCTCTGTGTCTGGAACAGCTGGGATGGGATTCAGAGTTAGCCAGTATCAGTCAGAATTGGTGCTGACTTAACTGGAATTACTCTGAGTACCCAGCCTTCGTCAGGTGGTCTGGGATAGTGTGGGCATGTGCATGAACGGGGGAAGCGAAGCAAAGGGGGAAACTCTTTGATGGCAGTGTCCAAGTCAGGTATATCACCGCATCGAGCCAGTACCAGCTTTGTGAACAAGGTGCTCCAGACAGAGGAGGGCTGGTGCAGAAGAGGGAGGGGGGTGGCTGGCACTGGTGGGAAAGTTCCCTGGGTGTTCCCGTCCAAGAAAACCCAAGGCAGGATTAGCTAAATACCCCTGCGGGTTGGTGGCACTTCCTGCAAGCGTGCAGGAAGGTGTGCCACAGCCGCAGGGATGCTGGTGGGAAGGGTTCTGGAGGGCTGCGGGACAGAGCCCTTGGACGAGGCGTGGTGGAGAAGCTGCCAAGGCGCAGTCTCTGCCCCAGTGAGTTGTTCTCGGCTCCAGGCGGAAGCGACACTCCTCACCCTGGGCCAGCTGAGCCCTTCTCCTGTGACGTCTGTGCTCGGTCACTGCCCTGTCTCTTGGGTATGATGCCGAGCTGCAGCCGGTGGGGAGGGACTGCTCCCTGGGAACCACTCTGACAGGAGACTTGGAGAAAGCCTGTCTAATAAACAGTTTTAATTAACGACTGTCACCTCGGCTGTGAAGGAGTGTCTGTGTTCTCATTCCAGCCCGGTGGGATCTATCCAGAGCAGTCAGTGCTGCTCTGACACCGGGGGACTTTCCCACAGAGCCCCGAGCTGTTGGTTTTGAAGCGTGACAGCGCTGTGCCCCGTCAGTCCCCCCGGTACAATGCTGGCTGCAGATGCGCCGGCAGCAGGAGGAGCCGGAGGAGGCAGCATGTGTGGTGGTGTGTTTACAGTGGCAGATAGAGAGGTGGAAAGACGAGTCAGGTGGGGGTGTTCAGCCCCTCCAGGGCTCTCGCCTTCCCCCAAATCTCCGTGGTGAGAGAGTGGGGCTACCTCACTCTCCCTTCAAGGTACCTGCTTTTCCCCTGGGGCCAGCCCTTGGTCCCCCTGCTCTGATGGCTGTAGCAAGGGCTTTTTCTCCTCTGTAGTAGCTTCCCAGGAGAAGCACCTGCATCTCGAGTGGTTTTGCAGCAGAGCCCCCGGGGAGGCCTTTGCGTGTGACCGTCAGCAGAAGTGGTCCTGCTCGGCGTGGTCCTTCCGGCTCTGATGGAGCGAGTCCCCAGGGCGTCGTTACCAAGCTTCACTCGCCATACACCGAACCCCGGCTGTTTGACATCCCCGGGGCTCTGGGACCCTAAGCCATGGAAGTGGTGTTGCTCCAAGCGTCCTCCCCTGCGCCATCCCAGCACCCCCCAGTCTGGGATGTGATGCAGAGTGGCTGCTCTGAGGGGATCGAGTAGCTTAGTTTTCTCTCCAGACTGTGTTATTATACAGGTGATTTACACAAAAGGAACCTTCAGGATAAAATCATGGAATTGTTTGGGTGGGAAAAGACCTTTAAGATCAAATCTAGCTGTTTCAGTTGTAGGTGAAACCAAGGGTGAGCCAGGTATGGTCAATTTTACAGACGGGGTTAGATTCTCTCTAAACTTGATGCTGCTTTTGTAGAAAAGGGGATTCATTGGCTTCTGTCAGGTGCAGATAGAATCAGCAAAGGGAAGGGCAGGAGCCTCTCCCCAGAGCTCAGGGAACTCAGACCCTCCCCAGGGCTGGGATCTCTCCTGGGCTCTGAGAGCCTGAGCCTGGCTGTCGCCCTGTCGGGGCGCGAGTCCTGAGACCAGAATGTCGCCGTGGGAGTGAGACCCTCCTCAGAGCTGGCAGCGCTGCGCCACCCTGGGACGCCTCCTGAGCCAGGGCCAGGCACCTTCCCTGGCACGAGCAGCCCCTGAACCCTCAATGCGTGACAGGGGTCCCGAGCGGTTCGCACTGTGCCCTGGCTGGGGGTGTCCCACAGCCCAGGGAGTGACAGCCAGGAAGGCTCCAGTGCGAGTGGAGGAGCCTCTGGGCCGTGCTGGCACAAAGGCGCTCGGCAAAAGCTGGTTCCGTTTTTTTCCTCCATTTTTGAGAAGAGCACAGCTCCTCCTAACCTGGCCATGAGCACTCTCTTGAATTTCACCTCTCAGGCAGGAGGAAGGTGGGACAGCCAGGAGCTTCCTCTGGCCATTTCAGGGGGAAGCATCTGTCTGTCTGTTGGGGAAGCGTCTGATTCCCCCCAACTAGAGGGACTCGATGGGATGGAGGTTCTGAGGGCGGAGCCCACCGGAGGCCCCCCCGGCATCCGCTGCTCCGGGAGCAGGAGTGGGGCGGGGGGTGTGACCTGTGGCAGCGCCCAGCGCTTCGCCAACCCGACCCGACCC
>NW_010404410.1:0-8501 GCF_000710305.1 Buceros rhinoceros silvestris | reverse complement strand
CGTAGAATCAGTCTCGAGGAGAAAAGACAGTGCAGAAAGAACTGTGCCTCAACTGTACCACCCAAGGAGACCTTCCGCTGTGCTCTTTGCACCGGTCTTGCCTATCGCACATTGGCCTTTTGGCCATCAGCGCACTTGCAGTAAGCATGGGTAAAGCCCTTCCCAAATCTTCATCCATGAAGCCAAGCCATGATGATGACATCTGGCTTATGAAGTCCTCACTTAGTAACTGGAGGAGTAAAAGTTGTCATATTCTTGTAAGTATCTGCCAATATCTGCTTTTGTCCTTTTTCAGAACAAAATGCTATGCTGGATGGATCATGTATGGCCTTTCTCCCTGTTCTTAAAAGGCAGATAAAAGTTGTTACTTCCACGCCCAAATTCCACCTGCTAAATTGACCATGCTACAGCATGTAACACCAGGAAGCTGGTGTTTCCAGAGAAGACAGTTGATATGTGAATGACACACAACCTTATTCATTTTGAGGTTGCTTTGGTGGGTTTTTTCCCCATTTCTAGGAAAGAAGATGAGGCTATTAGCATGGTATCTGTTCTTGCCCAAGACAAAAGAGGAGGGACATCATAGATACAAGCAGAAAGGATGCAGAGAAGGAGAAGATATGTATTCCATAAAGTATTCCATAATCTGTTCAGTAAACTGGGCAATGACTGAGTGACACTGTGAAAGCCTGATTCAGAAAAGTAAAATTTAGCTTCAGTATATTTTCAGTAACTCCATCTGCTTGTCCATGAGCTGTTGCTGTAGCAAGAGTCTATAAACAAGTGTATTAGCAAGTATTTGAATTTAACAATGGGCAGAGAAACAGTACTGCATGCTCAAAGCCCAGCTCCCAGCCCAGGACTCCTCTCTTCCCTATGTGTTGCATCCCTGTATTTTACTGGTATGATTATACAACATCTGTACACATCTATTCTCTGAAAGTGAATAAGATCTATAAATGGGGATAAGACTAGACTTTCTTTCAGTGGATTTTCATCCAGGTTTTATATCTACATATTTGCACGACCTGGAATTGGAGCTGAGAGATTTGGACCCCATCAGAAAAATACTCTGATTTTTGGCAACTGAACATCTGGCTCTTCTCCCTTAAGAAAAAATAGTCAAGTAAATATTAATATGATATAAATGGTTTTAAAAGATGGATAACAGAAGATATTAACATGCAAAACTTTTGTATTTTTTTTGCTACATGGGGTGCAGAACAGGAATGTAGGTGTTCAGTCCAGTTATGGTTTGACAATCACCAATGACAAAATCTAGCGTTAATTTTGTTCCTTATTTCACCTTAATGAAATAAGTGAAAAGTCCAAGGATAGAAAGTACATGAAGATGGAGCTCCACCACTCACTTCCAAAAATCTCCTCTGTCTGTCACACTTCACTGGTCTTTTGGGAACATACCAAGAGGAGTCAAAGGGTTCCGTAGGTCGGTAACTCACCTAGGAGCTCAGTTTCCATTGCACTCATCCTAATTCCTTTCCCAAGCTCTATGTTCACTTTAAAACATGGGCAAAGAATCCTGTCTGAAAGTATAAAGAGAAAAGTAGCTCAAGATATAAGCTTACCTTGATGATCTCCCTTTAGCACTATTGTGTAGTTGTAATTGAAATGTCCTTTTTAAAACTGCAGCTTGTTTTTTTGTTTGTTTGTTTTGTTTTGTACAGATCAGCTTGGAAACAAAGTGCAGTAACTGTCCACATTTACCTGTGTCTGGGGCTACACTATGGTAGTTGCTTTATCATCTGATGACACCACCCCAGCCGAAAAGGTGGATCAGGAAGAGAAAAGGAGACCCACAGGCTGAAGTGAAACAGCAAATATGAAGTAAACAAAGTTATATTCAGCCCAGCAAATGTGGTCACAGCAAATGGGAAAGCAGTCCTCAGGAGAAGGGAGAAGGTCAAGGGAAGGAATCCAAGAAAAAATAACCCCCTCATATCAGCAAACTTCCCCCTTTATAATGAGCATTATGCTTATGGTCTCTGGACCTGTGAGCCAGCTCAGGTCTGGCTGACTCAAAACTGCTGATGGCTTGCAGACCATGGCAGGTCTATGATTCTGTCCAAGCAAAACCAGGGCAGTAACTCATTGAATTTTGCTGCAGTTTTGCAATTGCCATTATTTTATTGCACATTAGGTACTTTAGAGCCCATAACATACGGTGTATGGGATGTTCATGGGAATCCGATGTGGAGGTAAATTGGGTAGAGTTCACATAAGTTCTCCTACTACATTGGAAAGACCTATATAGGCTTCAAGGCAATTATACAGCAATTTTTCACGTATGAAACATAAAATTGCTTCCCCAGTGGTAGCAGGTAGGCTTTTGTATGGTCCTCTTATACAACAGCAGGCAGCTGAATTGATAAAAATTACGGATTTGGAAGAATTGTAAGCTTATGGGGCTGGGAACCCTTTCATGATGTTTGCATCTTCAGATTCTAGCACAGTGGTTTATACTTTTGGCTGAGGCTTATAGACATTGTCACAGTATAATTATAATCAATAATTTAAAAACTTCATTACTTGAGTATCCATATTGCCTGTAACATTCTTTCCTTCCTTCTTGTAGACTTAAGACTGTTTAATGGTATGTTTTTAATAATGAAAAAAATATTTACCAATCTAAATTGTTAATGCCAGAATTAGAGAAAAAGAGAATATTATGTTTGTATATTAATCAATATAAAACAGAGGTTGGATACAATTTGTTGTATCACAATTCTAGCTCTTTGCTCAAGCTTCCAGACAGATTTCAAAAAGGAAATCTGACCCTTGAGTTTCGTACTTCAGCTGCCACAAAAATGGCATGTTATGTGACTTAAAAAGATGTACTTTTTAAATTATGTAGATGCTTTTTTTTTTTGCACTGTTTAAAATATCTTTTTGGCAAGACTATACCAGTTTAACCATACAAAGTGGCAATGGCCCCAAAATACTAATCAGCAAAGGCAGAAAATTTACTTAAGTTGGGTGTAGATGGTTTTGGTTTACATGATGCTGCCAAGTTATTTTTATCATTGTAGACTAGGCCTTGGCCAAAAGTTAGGAAAAAAGTCTAAGCACATGTAAACTTCAAAGATCTTTTTACATTTGAGCTAAACCAAAACTGTGTTGACATTTCCATGTCTGAGTTCAGAAGCTATAATTTTTATGGCATTTTAAAACCTTTGCATAAGTTACTGTCTGTAAATTGCACAAGAAACAAAAGAATACACAAAACAGAAGTCCAGAGTGAAGTATCAGGCTTTTGGGAAGCTCTAAGGGCAATCTTAGGAGATGTTTTCTGTTGTTTTATTTCCAGTTGGAGAAAATGTTTAATCACCCTGTTAGCTTATTCCATTATTGATATATAACAAGAGTCTGGTCCTAATTTCAGTGGAAATGAAAATGGAAATGGATTAATATGTACTGAGTATCTGTCTCTTTTTTTTAAACTTCACTTAGAAATACATTGATGGTTAGCAGGGAAGCATTGTCTTGGTTTATAACAATGTAGTACTGAGTGTAAGCTATTCACGACTGATTAATTTTGTTTGGTTCTGGTGACTCTTACAATTATGTCTGTATGAATTGGTATCGGGCTATAAACTGTATTTGAATATTGGGTTTTCCTGTTTGCTATGATATCACTTTAACTTCATCTTGGACTGAAAACATACAGGACTGGTCACAGGACTAATGAGAAAGCTTAATTTTTCGTGGTCCTCTATGACATGCAAGTTCCTGAACAAAGTAGTAAACTGATCAGAACAGTCTTTTGTTCCAGGGCTGAACAGTGAGAGGGATGTAGCTAAGCAATAAGACATTGACACTTCTGATACCTCACTGGGGCTGATCAGGGGCTATGCTCTGACAGAATCACATGCAGTTTTTAACAGAGAAGACCATTCTGTAAGCGAGAGAAGAAATGCAGTGCAAGAAATAGTCCTTCTTTATAGGCACTTTGCAAATGCCCTGATAAAATCCCGATGGACAAAAAGGAAGAGGCAGTTGGACTAGATGATCATTGTAGGTCCCTTCCAACTCAAATATTCTACTCTATGCTATTACATAACTAAAATGTGACCATGACTTTTAATGTACACTCATCTCGCCCTAACTGTTAACACCTGGAGACATGCTTCTTCCATACACATGCAATGTAGTGAATGAGTGAAGTGCATCTGTGAAGAGATTTCTAGACATATAATATCAAATGCAGTTTACAAAAGCATGAATTTTCCTTCATAAATATGAGTTAGTGTCTCATGTGATGCTTATGAATATACAGTATGCATACCTTTTAGGTTAAAGTCCAGATTGTACTAAAGAATTCAGCCACTTACTCAAACTAGTTTTTATCTCCTAACAGCACCTTATTACATGATTCAGTGCTGGAGTCACCAGGGTTATTCTAGTCTTTAATGGTTTTACACCGTACAATAATGAAACTATCAGCATGCTTCACAGTAGTACTTGCATAATGTGTATACGTTATTGTTTCCCAGTACAAAGATATGAAAGTTACGCCCTTTTGGAGTACCCTTTTAGAATTGATGAGACATTCAAAGAGGAAAAAGACAATTCACTTTGAATTAAAATAGCAGAATATAACTCTCATTATAGGAATAATCTTTTCAATCCTTCTTGTGATCTCCCCAAGAGTACAGCATTGATGATTGAGGTGGGAACACACAGACATTGCACTCACGTGGCAGATATACAGCAGACAATGTTGAAAAGCCGTCTCTAAATAGTGCTCTAGTATCCCTATAGAGGAAGCACAGTTCATTCTGAATGCAGGTCTAAACAGGCCTGTCTAACAGGCCTAAACCTCACTACAGTCACTTGTCTGAGAATGGAGCAGAAGTGTTTACCCTTTTTTTTCTACTCTGAAGACTAATTTATAACAACAATATTCATTCTGTCTAAGCAGTCTCTGGCACCAGAGTATGCATATCAGCAATCGTAATACAGTCATTCACTATTGGCACTTCAGGCCAATAAAGTTTATTTCACTTGGAGTGCTGACGTGGCTGCCTGCAAATAAAGCTCTGAGAACTAAGACAGCTGGAACGTCATTAAAGGATATTGACTTTCTTTCTTCTTTTTTATCTTTTTCCCTTTGGTGGAACTTTAGTGCATTTAAGGATGCTAGTCACCTCCCAAAACATGAAAGCAAAACTGGCAAAATCTATTTTTGTATTTCCCTCCAGGTATATCCCAAGTAACATAAAACAATGAAGAAGATTAAACCATGCAACAAATTCAGGGAATAAAAAAAAGGTTTTGTTCATTGCCCAGATGGTTGTATCAGAGATTTTACAAAGGCTTTTTGTGGGTTTAAAGCTGTGTAAGGAGGGGCTGATTATTAATAATTTAGTACCTCTGGCGGGATCAATATGACTAATTTGTTATGTCTGCAGAGCTAATTCCTATTCCATTGTGAACTGAAGACTTGAAAAATTGAAGTAACAATTTAAAAGGAAAAGCATTTGTAGGGATTAAGGGGAGTTGATTGATTCTGTTTTAAGGTTAAGAAGAATTGATAATCTAAGAATAAATTTAGGGAGTTCTTTTACAGTTCTAGCATGTGTAACTTGAAGAAGTTACTACTTCGCTGTTTTACCACTAGAAGCGGTTTCTGACAATTGGACTTCACAACTGATATACGTTTGAGTTATTATATATAAAAAACCCCCACTCTTGCAGAAGCAGCACCCCTCCAGTCTGATTCTGTGATATCCTGTAGAAGGAATCCTAAGCAGTCCCTGCTGTGAAGTTACAGAGCTCAATACAGACTAGATGAATATTGGAAGCTGAGTTCCAGCCACATGTGAAGGAGTTTGAAAGAAACTGGTCTTCCTTTCCCTTTCTTTCCTGAACTATTCAAGTTATTGATCAAAGTTCATCCCAGGTAATAGTGTATGTCCTTCACAAAGGTTTCCGTGCTGGCTCAGATTCAGTAGGGACAGCCCCGAAGAGCAAATGCCGCAGGTAGATTTACAAGGGCAGAAAGCAGCCACACCCGCTCATTTAGTGAAAGGAAAAGGACCAAGTACAATGGCACTGCTACCAAAGGTATTCCTATCCATCTGCTCCCTCTTCCGCCCAGAGCACTCTCGTATGCTCAGCTCACAATCTTTACTGTGAACCTTTGCCAGATGACAGACCCTTCAGTCAGCAGTCCTCTCTCTTTCTCTGGTGGCAGTCATCACAGTTACAGGGCAGGACTGGTTTCCTGGTCTTTCTCACTGATTTGCATTTTCATGATTGCATTTGCATTAACATTTCATGCCTTCAGGTCATTCCCTGTGGGACAGAATGCCCATCTCTCTGCTTTGTGGACGCATTGTCTACCGTATAATGATGGGAAAGCACTTCTCTGCAGCATGGATTAAAAGTAAAGACAGAAATAAGATGTTTTATGCAGAATGAGAAAGAAAAAAACCAAAAAAACCTCATGGAACAATTGGATTACACTTAAGGGGAAATATAAAGGAAAAAGAATTAAAAGTGAAATTGATCTCTTGTGATGTTTACAGCTATTAAATAAAGAATAGGATATTATATTGGACTACAGTAAATACAAAAAGCATTATTACCCAAATTTCAGTTTGTAGAGTGTTCTAAAGTGGATTCCATTTCATTCAAAGGAGAAACATAGCTGAAGAATTCTTGCTAGATGTTTAAATAATTCAGTTTAAATGGCTATACTATACAATGTAGAAGTATTACAACTTGCAGAACAAAGCTAGAAAAAATGTTAGCATGCACCTGCAGTACTTCATGCAAAGAAATGTATTACACTGCTGCAGTTAAAGTACACATGTATGGTTTTAGTCTCTCAGTCACCAGAAAAAGGCTGTGAAGCACAAATTATTTCAATGTTCCAATAGTACCTGAACCCTGGAAAGGAAGTTACACTATGAGTCCCTATTAACATGTTCAACAAGTTTCTCTTTTTTTTTTCTTTTTTTCTCTTTTTTTTTTCTCTTTTTTTTCCAGGATATTTGTTGCTGAGTTGGTTTTTTTGATTTTTTTTTTTTTTTGGTTGTTTCTTTTGTTTTGTTTTAATTATTGACAGACTTCTAGGGAGGAGTGGGCATTTGAACTCCTTTCTAAATCTTTATGCATTTTATTTGCTTGCAAGTGCATCACTAGCACAAACATGTATATATACACATGTCCTTAAAAGCAATAAAACCACTTGTAATTCTACATCTGGTTGGTTTGGCTTGTAAAGTGTGCAGAACAACAGTGTGGAGATAGGAACAGTTATGTTCATTTTTATACAAAAGTAGTAAGTATATAGGTTATTGGAAGAACATGAATAGCTGCTGTAAAATAAAGCTATTTTCATTGTGTATGAAGCAATTTCATTTTAAATTGCAATGGCATTGGATTTAATAGACTTCCTAAATAAAAGAAAGTCAATTAAAAGAATTCTTTAAAATAAAGCAAAAAAATTTTGTTTTATACAAGGATAATTATGATCCTTGCATTAATAACAGGAATAAGAAGTCTTCATGTTCATGTATGCACCTAATTTACTCCTTTGTATACGGGTGTAAGAGGTAGAAGGGTTCTGCTTTTCACATACACCTTGATTATATAAAATTATATAAACAATAATACTGTGCAAGACAACAGAGAATCTAGGCCTTGTATGTACAGTGGAGAACAATGGTTTTGAATTTAGGAAAAAGGTAGATGAAAAGTCTTCCTTCAATATAAATAATGAAAAGGATGTCGATGGAGAATCCTGCCCAGTGTAATCTGCTAATGAATAGAGGGCAACTATCAGAAGTAATAATTATAATTCAATTCTTTCTTTTTCAACATTATTTTATGGTTCTTATTTTACAGTCCCAGAATATTTATGTGCTGTTTGCTGGTGACTTCATGTGGTTTTGGGCTCATATTACATTATTTTGTCAAAAAATGTTACATAGCTAAATAAAGAGATTGCTATGAAAACTGGTAGCCTTTTAGCCAGGGTTAAAGTTCAGAGGTTATTTTACACAAACCACTTATGCTCCAGGATTGCTCTCACATTTCAGAGGGTTAATGTAATTTTGAAGTTGCAACACGCTTCCACAGTGTGTCTGCTTTTCCTCTGTACTCCATGGCAAAACACTACTACATAACTTCAACCTTCAAAACATTAACATTTTCCTTAGGTCTTGAAGCACTGAACAACAAAATAGGACTATGACCGTCAGGCCAACTACAAAGACAAATTCCATGCTGGGTTCTTCTCCTCAACAGTACTCTATTAACAATTTTTTCCTAACTAATGGGGCTCGGTTAACCTAGTATTTTAGGAACTGGACTAAGGAGATTTTGAAATTTTTAGAAAACTTAATTACAGCAGTATTCATCATGGCTTGGATGAAGATTTGAGAAGGGCTTTACCCACGCTTACTGCCAGCACGCTGATAGCCAAAAAGCCAATGCGGGATAGGCAAGACTGGTGGCAAAGAGCACAGCGGAAG
>NW_010404409.1:0-6545 GCF_000710305.1 Buceros rhinoceros silvestris | reverse complement strand
TTGGTGCTTCACCTCGGCCAAACCGGTGACAGAGTGGAAGGCCACAAAAATGGTTATAAAGCTGGAACACCTCTGCTCTGTAAAAAAGGTTGTTCAGCATGGGGACGAGAAGGCTCCAGGGAGGCCTTATTGCAGCCTTTCAGTATTTAAAGTGGGCCTCTAAAAAAGACGGGGACAATCTTTTTAGTAGGGCCTGTTGCAATAGCACAAGGGGTGATGGTTTTAAACTGAAAGAGGGCAGGTTTAGACTAGATACAAGGTAGAAACTTTTCATGCTGGAGGTGGTGAAACGTTTAGGTGATTGATGTCCCATCCCTGGAAACATTCAATGTCAGGTTGGATGTGGCTCTGAGCAACCAGATCTTGTTAAATGTGTCCCTGCTCACTGCAGGTTGTTCTAGATGACCTTTAAAGGACCCATCCAACCCAAACTATTCTATGATTTTATGAAACACTGGGAAGGGCATCCTGCCTCCTTGTGTACTCCCTTTGAAAGACAGTCATTGGGAGATTACCTTCCTTCAGGGACTGTCTGTTTGGAACCTGAGATCACTGTGGATATTACAGCTGGGGTTTCTTTGCCAATTTGTGGTTGAATCTTTGCTCTTGCTAGTTTCTTTACATTTGCTATTAAAAACTTTTTTTTCCTGTAAAATTTCTGTGCAGCAATTGCCTTTAATGCTGTTTCTTTCATTGTGTTTCATGCCTGATTGAAGTATTAGCTACTGAATGTTTGTCTCCAGCCTTATACTGATTTACTACAGGAAGTAAAACCCAGGCCTAATCATTGCCCCAAATCTTTTTTCTTTTCTTCTTCTCCCTAAAGCTAATCAATAGAACACTGCTAAAAAGATGTCAGACTATAAGCTTTCACTAGGTTCTACTGGATAAAATTCTTCTTTTGTCTGTATGTGTGTAGATCTATTGTCCTTGCATTGCCACACAGATAAAAATGAATGCAGGATTTGGTCCAAGGACAGTAAGAAATGGCAAAGGATTGCCTGTAGAAGTGAATATTGATTTAGCAAGTTCAGTCACTAGAAAGCCAATGAGGAAAGGATACTAAGAATGTCTTTCATAATACACTTTCTTCTGTTGTCTGATCTGTGTTAGCACCAGATAGATTTTATGCAACTACAGGGAACTCGATGATTTTGTATCAGCCCTTGAGAAGGGAGTTCATTGCTCTCCCAAAATTTAAATGTGGCCAATCATTTCAGGCAGAAGAAGAGAAGCCACTTTAGTTTAACCATACAGGTGACTTGAGTATCTTACCATTTTTGCAGGATGTTTACTTCTGCAAACGAGGGAATATGAAAGTGTCCTGTGTCCTAATAACTGAGGCAACTTTTTTGCTCTAATCATATTTAATGTCTTGAAAGAAAATGCTTAGTTTCACATTTCTTCCAGTATTAATTCCAACCAAGAGGGAATAGATTATTCATTTATCCAAGGGTCACGTACTAGGAAGTTAAAATGTAGTTCTGACGTATTTTTTAACAGAATAAAAGCATTTGAATCCAAAATTTGTACATTCTTATTTAACATCTTCTTAGTATCTAGTTCATCACAAGGTCATGAAAGAGAACATGAGAGATCCATTACGCTGGTGATGTGAGATATATGCTATATAATTAGACTAACATTAATTCATTGAGTCATTTTTTTACTTCATTGAGAGATTGTTTGATCCCTTGTGATTTTCAAAAAGCTATAACTGAAAAAATATAATACAGTATGTGTATTTTCAGAACACTTGTGTATAATTTGTATTAAATTGGCATATTGGCTGCTCCTAGGCTGTCATGTAAACTGAATTGCAGCGATGTTTCAAAGGATAAGAGCTTCTATACACGTTTTTTTTTCTCTAAAAGACTTTTTGGGGCTGGCTCTGAACTGGCAAGAAATATTCCAAACAGAAATTAGTCAGTGTAGAACAGCAAGTAGAATTTCCCTCAAGGTCTTCTTATTCACATTATGGCTAAATCCTTTGCCCAGTACCAGCCTCCCATTATTACCTGGTGGAAACATATGTAGATGACTTAAATAATGGTCAACTGTAAGGCAGAATGAACTTTCGGCAGTACATCTCAGCCCTTCCTGGGAATTAGGAAGTACTGCTAGGGAAGCTTTCCTATGAGCTCTCTACTAGGAACAACATGGATCTAGCATTACTGGACACTCATAATAAAAATACAGGAACCTGTAAAGCATTCAAATCAAAACTGATTACTCACAAATAATGACTTGCAAAAAACTTTTATGTCCCCAGCTCTCTAATTTAGCAGATCTGTAAAGATTTTTTTCTATCTACTCACTATGAAGTAAAAAAAAAAAAAAATCCAATCCATTAGTGAAAAGAAATTAAATCAATTACTTCTTCTGGTATCTTTTTTTCCCAATAGCAAAACCAAATTTCTTTAGTTTTTCACCTTCGTCCATTCCCTCCCAGTGGTGTTTCTGGAGTCTGCAAACAGCTGTGTTTTTCGAATAGCCACCACAAGACAGAAAAATTACATAGGACCAAGCCTACTTTCAGCTTTGGTTTTCCAAGAATTTTATTCTGAAGCGGACCTTTTTCTCTGCTCGAACACGGTCCATACTGCCATGTTTATTTTCTTTTTAAAAAGCTGGATTGGTCGAGTACTGAAAGCATCCAAAAGATGTAATTTATTCTGGGGAGCCAAATCATACAGACTGTGTTTATTTAGCCTCTCAAACGAACCCAAAGTGGCTTCCAGGAGGTGAGCTTTTATGAAACAGCACAATTGCTGTATGAAAACTTGGCCTTGAACCATGTCTCAGGGTTAGAAGTAGTATTAACTGCTAAGTATTTATCTGCACTCTGTCTGCTTGGAATATGCCAGCTGGTTCTCCATTTGCCATTCTCTCTCCTGTAACAAGGGTGTAGAAGATAAATGAATTAATAGCATAGTTAGCAAGGAGTCAAAAACTCAGGCCATTTTGGAGAATATATTAGCTATCCAAATCACTTGAATGGAGTCCCTATGTACTGAATGAATGGAGAAAGGGGAGGACAATCCTATACAGGCACAGTGATGTACACCTATCCCATACATTATTGAGACTTTACCTTGTAAGAGCATTGCTCACCTGACAATCAGTCCACACGTACCTCAGGCACAAACATGAATCCTTACTGGTGTGGAGAGATAATAATAGATAGCGTAGAAAACTTAATTTGCTTTACTGGAAGTATATGTCTCAGTTGGTTACGCACAGGAATCTAGTGCCACTTGGTGGTTTTGGCCACTTCATGAGGACAAGACTTTTGATTCTGGCGTATAGTCGCATATATTGTCTCAGATACTGTAGATGTCTATGCTTATGCAAGTAAGTTAAGTGCACCTCTAAAAAACCCCAAACCCAGCCTATTTATCTATACTTTATGTTCAAAATTTGTATTTAGTTCTTTCAGTACGTATGATCAGGCTTTCAAGTGCTGACTATCTACAGTTATCTGTGATGATGATGTGGAAACATTAAATAGTACTGTGAGATTTTTTAAAGGGAGTCCCCATAAAAGCATTTAGTTTAATTACCAAAAGGAATTCAAATTGCTTCTGTTAAACATCAACTATACCTTCATATTAATCTCTGAACTAACATAGAACCCTCAAACTATTAATAAAAATGCTGATGTCCTATTAATTCAAGTATACTGGAAAATACTCAAAAATAATCAAATATACTCAAAAATACTAATGCTTAAAGAAGGAACTTAAATACTACTGTCTTTTAATGAGGTTTTAGGCTCAATTTCAAAGCTCATTCTTGTTTTGTGGGATGCAAACTAAACAAATATTTTTCAAAAATTAGACTCTAAAGAGCAAAATACAGCTGTCTTACCCCATTTACCTCAATAAGGTGTGTTCATTGCTTCTCCTACTCCTACCTCCTTGCAATCTGTCCTTCAAGCACAATTTTTGCTTTAACGAGGTGCAAATTTTAAAGTCTAGTGGGACAACTTAAATGCTAATATTATTAAGCATGGGCAATTTTTCCTTCTTTTCATTCAGCCTCCCCCGCAAGGATATTAAACATGAAAAGCTATGTTAATGTAATGTAAAGTAGTATAGCTTGGCTGAGAAAGTTAGGAAAAGCTAAGTGTCTGTTTTCTGTACCAACATTAAATCAGCTATACTTCCAACCCTGTCTGTCTTACAGCAACATAAATATACATATGTTTTCCATATAAAATCACTTTTTCATAGTAAAACAAAATAAAAACATTAATGGCATAAAGCCATAGCACACTGTAATCAGTTCTGGAAAACTATAGCTGTTCTTTGTCAGGGTTCAAGAGACTGAAGTTCTATCCCATTTCCCAGATGCATGGTCGCTACTGAAATCTCCAGTATTAATAAAAAGAAGTGAATAATGATGAGGGCTGGTTAAATATTTTCTAGATTACTACCAACATCCCTACCTAATACTGAATTATCTGCCAAATGAAAGTTATTACCAAAAAAAAAAAAAAAAAAGTTTAATTTTCTGGAGAGAGAAAAAAAGGTTTTCTATCCCAGCTCTCTGGAGTCAAAGTATTCTGATGAAAAGACTAAATGCTTTTTTCAATTAAATACGCTATTGGTGCCTCGTGGAATCGGTACTTCAGAAGCATTATTCTGGTTTTCTGCTTTGTGAGCAAAAATATCTAGTCAGATTGTGTTGCAGTAGTAACTGTCCTGAAATCTGCACATCTCCCATCAAAAGGCAAAACTATATAAAGCAATCTAAACAATCATTTTAATCTATAAAGATACATAGGCTGTAGAACATAAATATTATGGGGTTTCATGATGGGATTTTACATAAAAGTATTTATGTGTTGAAGATAAATGTCCATGTTCTGAGGGGTAAACTATGATATATATATATTTTTTTAATTTTGATGTTATGAAGTCTATTTTTGTTCATTAAAAAAAAAAAAAAGACATCATGGCTTTAAACATTCTTTTTCCAATGTCTTTTCAGAATTTGCAAGAGAGATTGGACACCCCAGTGGGAAAATGGGAGTTTCTCATTTCCCAGAAAGGAAGCTCCCATTTCTAGCTCTGTAGAGAAATGTGATAATAGACTTTAAAATCACAGTGTGTTTGTGTATAAAAACTTGTTACTGATTCAGAACTTATTTTTCTACAGCTTTGGCCTCTAGCCCAATTGCTTCAGAAGAAATGCCAAATTTGTAAGGAGAAGGAGGAAACATTTTTATGGCAATTTGATTTAACAAAAATAACAACAACAATAACAGAAAACAATCCATTTAAAGCGATTTAAGGATTAAGAATGTTGAAATAAAACTTGGGTTTGCTGGGACATCAGGAACTGAACAGATGAGGCAAACAAGAAATTAATTTATACAGTTCAGTTAAATATTTAGTTCTGCAGTGAGTATGTATTTATCTCTATGTAAACAGGAATAGAGTCTTGTATCCAACTCTGTATTGTTTTAAGGCTGCAACATCTTAAATTCTAAGTTTTATATTTGTGTAAGTTAGCCCTAGCAAGGCATTTAATCTCTGTTTTGGATTAATTCATTATAGATTGATCTAAAGTAAAGAATCCTCCTTTACAACATCCTGATTAGAGGTGAATTTTCTCTTCCAATATTACACTAACTTGGATTTAAGTCTGCTTTAAATTTGGAGGAAATTTTCCTAACTGCATTGTTTTATATTACTTTTGGATAAAATTAGAAAAAAAAATTGCCAAATAAAATAAAATTGACACATAGAGAATCATATTAAGTAAGCTTTAAGCAACGAAATAAATTCTGAGTCACCAAAAAATAGCTGATGATGGGCACTGAATATTATACCCTTTGCTTAACAGAAAGATTCCCTAAAACCTAATCTGTAGAAATCCTTAATTGTGGATTGAAACTTCCCATCAGTAAGGATTTCTGCAGGTCAAATTTAGGTATCAAACCATGCACATAAGCTTAATTTTTGTAGAAATTATTAGTTTAAAGTGTTACTGTGTATTCAGTTGCTGACATAAGTCAAGATGTTGTCAGAGTATTTGACCAGGCTCAGAAACACTTGGAGCATGTAGGCTTGTTTATTACTCCTTTGTTGTCAGGGTGGTTAAGAAATGATTAAGAATGTTTTGATCAATGAGGAGGTTTTGCTACATCATAATCAAAACCCCTGAATTACAACATTCATTTCACAAGTGGTGAATTTTTTTTCTGAGCCAGTACCAAATGACACTTAAAAATACAATAGCCTAGAAGGATTTTGACCTCAGAAATATTGCTGCTCCAGCAAATTTATGAAGCCTTCTCTTTCTACTCAGTATACACTAAGATGCTCATAAAAACAGTGAAGGGTGTTAATTAAGGTCTTAATTTTTACATATATGAAGTAGACAAATAGCAGAAGATAAATTTCATTATGTGTACATAAGCGTAACCTCTGTTAAGTGTTTATCAACTATTCATTAGTTATTGATAAAAGGAAATGTAATATACAAACAATGATCAAATTATTTCTCCTACTGTCGCGGTTTGAGAAGGGGGGCAT
>NW_010404408.1:47033-64331 GCF_000710305.1 Buceros rhinoceros silvestris | reverse complement strand
GGCGGGTGGGGGGATGGGGTGTGTGTGAGAGGAATGTAATTTTGGCATCAGTTTCTCGTCTTTCAGGATGAGTTTTGCTCTTCTCACTCTAGCTATGAGAGCTGGAGCTGGACAGCGTGGGGCTCTTTTATATGCTGAATTGTCACAAATAGCATTTAGCATTCACTAAAAAGCTATTGATCTCTCTCCCGCAAGTCCTAAACCTCCTGTAAATCAGTACATCTCATTGAATGACTCGCTAGAAAATAAGAAGAAAGCCTGGATCTAACACTATGTCTGGAAAGATACTAGACCCCTTACCCGTGACCAGTGCTGTTGACCTAATGTCCCATCAGAGCTACAGTCTGTGGATGAGGTTCTTGGTTTGGTTAAAAGTGTTACCATGGGAAAGATTCAATTTCACCTCATACTTATATCCAAAATGGGATGATATCCTTCAGTGCTTGACTCTGTTTGAGCTCACACCTGGCTGGTAAACTTCATAGATCACCGACACCTTTCACACATTTGATTCAAAAGCAGATGACTTGATGCTGTTGATATGTCGGCATACTGGAGGAAAGAGGCATTTATGCAGTTTAGTCTCGGCTTGCAGATGCCTGAGATTGCTTGATAGGTGTAGCTGAGCTTCCAGGATAGCATTTTTGATTCTCTACTGGCTGCAAAAGAAGCTTGAGGTCCTACCTTTGCAACAAGATTTTTCCTTTTGGACAGGTTCAGATGTGCTTTCAGAGGCTCTGAGAGACTGATTTTTCAGATTTGGGGTACCTCAGCTGGCTAATCAAACAGTCCTATTTTCAGACTATATCCTTATAACAACTTCTTAGGACCCTCCAGACTGCTTTGTTTGCTCGGGAAGCTGATCTAAACACTGCTTAGCCAAGATGGAAGTACCATGTGCTAGTTCTTTCTATTTGCCCTACGTCTAGCACTGTAATCCCACCCTAGATTGGTGCACTGGCAAGGGGGTGGTTGATGAATGTATGTTTTGGTGTTGCCTGAAATCTGTTGGTGTGGCCAGTGTTATGCAAGGAGACAACATGAAGTCATCATTTATGCCTGAAGTGATTTCCTGTATGAAAAAACCACATATAGGTCAGCCTGACCCACTCTGTCTCTTCCTTCATCAGATTCTGAACCTGTTTCAGCTGGGTGGCTTATATTAATACGTCGCTTTCTGATCAGCTAGGCTGGCAGGGAAAAATCAAAGAGAATGTCAGAAAACAGTAGCATAATTCTGTTCCCAGCTGGAGAACAATTCTGTCTTGTCAGAGTTACACAGGCACAATATGGGTCACAGAAAACTTGCTATACTGACAGTTGTTACTTTTTGGATTAGATCAATATTTGTCTGTATCCAGGAATTAGTGGAACAACTGTCTGCAAGAATATATTTTGGAGGTGATTTCCTATCAGTGCAGGATGCTTCTGAATTTAATTCTGCTATTCGAGACACCATTTACTTTTCTAATACTTAAGCCATATGCACTGCTCCTGAGAAACCCTGCAGGTAGAGAGAAAACAGAAGAATACGCGTTAGGGGATTAGGCATAATATGGATTGTGAAGTCTTATGTAAAGCAGAAAATCATGTTTTTTGAGATGTTTTGCAAAGAAATTTTGCACTTGGCAGGGTATTTAAGTTACCTGTCATTTACACCTTGAAGATCAGCAGAGAAACCTAATAATGCTAACACTCTTAAGAATGATTGTCTTTGTAAAGCAGCTGTCTTTGCAGCATTATACAAGGCAAAAAATGTCAGGTTTGTCATCTCCAATAGCTGCTTTAGAAAGTGCAAGTGGCTTAATTTCAAAGGACCAAACTGAATAATATACTTTCTTTCTACTTCTAAATCCTTCTCTGCTACACTCTTAAAAAAAAAAAAAAAGCCCAATGGCCAAATATTTTATGCTGTTCTGCAATGAATGTTAGGGGTTTTTTTAAAAAAATCTTAAAAATGCTCTAAGAAAGAAAACCAGAGAAGAGAGTATCACCGCTATGTCTCCGTGTACAGTGACTACTAGTGTAGGTGGACTTGCAGTAGGAACCGTTGTGCATAGAATGCAGAAGTGGAGGCGAAGCCAGGATCAGTTCTTCGTTTTTCCTAGATCAGTTTTTTCTAGTCTCTAATATGACTCTCCACTTTAGAAGATATTTTGAGGTCTGTCCTTGAAAATTGTTATTAACCACCTACTTAAGCAGGGAGAGGATTACTACTTACGTGTATTACATTTATTCAAATTTCTGCTTTAAACATTGTTTTATGTAAATTTACCATGGCATTTAATTCCCTCCATTTATACACTTGACTTATTACATTTTCACAAATACTTATTACAGTGATTTTAAGTATCAGTCTTGCATATTCCCTAGCTACAGTCTTATTTATTATTTCTGTTTCATTCTCATTCATTATGGAAGAATAAGTAAACCTGTGGCACCAAGGACAGGTATATTTCAGCATGGAATGAAATACTACAGTCTAAATTGTCGTAGAGCAGACCCTGGAAGTATTGAAGGAATAATCAATCCATGCTGAAATGTTACCTTTCTCCTTTCAGCGCTCTGGGTGCCTGTGTGTGCTAGCCTTAAAGCAAGCTGCTTTGGCTGTCAGAAAGTCTGGGTAGGATAACATGTTGTGGGCTAATTTAGCTTACTGCTGAGCAGGACTGCCCAGCAGAGCTGCAGAGCTGTGTCTTCTGTCAGTCTACAACTCTGCAAACAAAATTGTCAAGTCACTCCTACAGGAAATGGGCATTTTACCTGCACAGTAAATGCAATTGTTTAGAACTAGGAATCCAGGAATGGAAGAACACGGAGACTGAAATATTTCAAAGCGATTAGGGAAAAAAGTCCCTTAGATGGTGGATTCCCTAATAAGATGATCTTGGCTGTGTTATATTCGCATGTGTTGTAATGTAAAAACATTGTTTCTCACTGTGTCTGGCAGAGGTCGTAGCACAGTATGGCTGGATCTTTGTAGTAAAGGAGTAGCTGCAGTTTCTCCACAGAATCCTTCAAGTAAAAAAGTGGATCTGATTACTACATCCAAGAGACTGAGTCTTGGCTCACAGAGGGATAATCCCAAACCAGTGAAGCTTAGTGGAAAGATGTGTGGAATTATTTGTGCACTGAAAAGAGTGCTGAGAAGCCCATGACAATAAATAATCTGTTCCACTTCAGTGATGGAAACTGATTTCAGATATATCTAGAGAGATAAATATGATTAACAGAATTTCAGTTTCCAGTCTATTAGGAATGAAACTTTCAGACTGACAGCCACTCTTTGATTGTTTTCAATTATTTTATACCATTTGATTAATGCCATTTTTTCAGCAATTTAAATGTTCTTTGCCAAATGGAAACTTACAAGAGACAGATTCTCCATCACGAAAGCAAATATCTTGGCTGAAGATAAAATGATCTATTAGAGAAGAGCCATATCCAAAGGTAGCAGAACAGCTGTACTGAGTTTTTTCTAGCCTAATAGGGAATTGAATCTATTTGAGCCCAGGGACAAAATACTGCGTTACTTGTGTTTGAAGAGATTACTGCAGAACATTTGCTACAATTGCTCATCTACTGCTCCCCTTTCTAGCTTTAACACTCTCCAGTCCTACTTCTTGAACACTGGGTTGTGTGAACAAAATGCACCCAAGTGAATGGTTGTCTCCAGAACTAGGTTCTGCCAGTACCTTTTGCACAGTGCCCCTTCAGAGTGCACTTAGCATTATGAATGCAGAGAGCAGGAGCACAAAAAGTGCTTCTTGGTACTAGTTCTACAGTGTAATTAGAGTTTAAATGTAAAATTTATTTCCCAGAAGAAAACAAATGCTGAATTCTAGTGGCCAGGAATTCAAGCACTGCAGGTCAAAATTATAATCTCTCTCTAATGCTCTACTTAGAGACTGGAAAAGGAATAGCACATTTTCCTGCCACTACTCAGCCACTTGATCTTTGAATAGGAAGAATTTTTTTTTCTTACAAGTGACCAAGTATTTAGATTACTTGCGTCTGTTTCCTCTGTCACTCTGCAGGTGCTCGCAGAGGGCAAAGGTGAGCAAATGGATTTAAAACAATACTGCACAAGTAATGTTGCATGCACTAATATTACATGCTTCATCGCATCTTTGATTATTCATTCTTCACACCAGTCCTCTGGGACAAAATCAATGAGACATTTTATGTTATGCTTCAAAGACATCATAATTGTTTGTTTTGAAGCAACATTTTTTTTCCCTTTTGTCAACCAAGCAATTTGCTGAAGTACCCAATTTTGCAACAGCAGTCAGGAATAGAGCCAGAAGCTTTTTAAAAATAATTTGAGGAAGGGAAAACCCAACAGCAGCAAAACCCTATGCTGAAGTGCTGTGTTGTTTGTAACATGAGCATTAAAACATTATTTATAATACTTGTGTGACAACAAGGTGTCTTTGCATAATTAAAGCACCTCAGAAGATGTCTGTAGCAACACATCCCACTGCCAATTAGCTGCTTGAGTGGTCAAGTTTCCACATACAAATTCTGCATATTACTTCTTCAGGGAAGAGCAGCACTGTACTTGACCTTTTCTGCCTTCCCCGAGGATGTTGCTGTATTAGTTTTGCACTGTATTACCTGTATCTGAACCTGCGGGTTTTGTAAATGCCCAAGTCATAAGTTAAAAAATGAACTAATTAGAATGATGTTCGTATCTGTATTAACATCCAAAACCCCTGACAGAGATTGCAGAGGCAGTGGTTCCAGACATTGTACAAACACTTGGTAATGAGCTCCTCTAGCGCTTTTCATCAGATGTCAAAAAGCTTTACTGTCAGTACTGGTCCATCTTGTGTATATGGGAACTCGTGAGGTACACAGCCGTAATGTGATTGCCTGTACTCAGCCAGGAGGCTGGTATCAGCCAGGGAAGAAATGAGGCTTGAAAATCAGGCAAGGCTTTGTCCATGCTGCCCCAAAATCCTGCAGTGTGGAGCTTGGAAAAGACACCTCGCATCTCTATGTCTACAGTCTGTGAATGTAAATTTGAGGCCTCCTCACTAATAAGGAGATTATTCTGGAATGGCTATAACTGAAGCATATTTTGAGGGAAAAAAAAATGGCAGAAGTATATTGTTAACATCCCTCTGTCATAGTAAGACCCTCTGGGGATGCTGCTTGGCTGCTTGTAAGTGTATTTAACATAAAGCAGAGATGATTGAAAAATGTAGCTCATAGCTCCCTGGGGCAGTTTGCCATTCACAAGATATAGGACAGGGAGCAGTACTGGAAGGAGATGTTGCAGGCAGCCCTGTCCACGATGGCCCCGCAGGCAAGAAAAGACTGGTGTGTACTCAGAATATGATTTGATGATTAGATCCCTTAGCACTTCCGCAAGCCACTTGTTTACAACTGTTATTATATTATGTTGTGTGCTCTAGTATAAAACATTTGTTTCTTAAGATTTGATAAGGTGCATAAACCTGCAGTGCCTTTTAAGCACTGCATAAATGCAGGGACAGTGGAGCTGTAAGGCCAATTCATTAGTGGCATTCTATCGAGTTCAGTGGGCTTATCCCATGGATGGATTTTGCATGTATTCTGTGAAATAGGTAAGTATTTGACTAAAATTAGCCAAATCCTCTAGAGCCTAATGGAGCGCTTATGGGCTCTGGCAACTTAACCCAGTGTTTAATTTGCACTAATCTAGCCAAGACTGCAGAAGCATGAAATATACTCTACAGGGAGACTGCTGCTCTTTGAAGTTTGTGGTTAATTCCCATTGTCTCTGATAGGAGCAGGACTGGGGTTTATGTGGCATTTGCTCCTGTTATAATAGACAGAAATGTTTTTTACATATGAATTAATTTGGCCTGTATTTGGAGAAATTCCAGTCTTCTGAATTTACTAAAATCTTGTTAACTTCCAGGAGAGCCTGCACAGTTTTACTTGTGAGTCCTGCGTGTCTCTCATCTAGATATCATGGACTGTGAGAACCTGCAGATTTTGCTTCTCAGTGAGAGTGCGGGTGCAGATCTCTGACTAGCCAGCTAGCTAATAGCAGTGGAGAGAGAAAGGAAGAAGGGTGAGTAGTTCTATGTACAGAAGGGTGAAACCAACTAACTCATAATCCAGACCTTGTTTTTTTAGGGGGATTCTGTAATTACGAACAATTCAAAATGGATTATTTGATTATTTGGGTTCACTTGCTTCTTTTGGCTTCTAAGAGCTTGGAGGTCAGCTTGCCCTCTGCCCAGGGACGGTCTTGGGTGAGTATGCAGAATGCCACTGCTGGCTGTGGCTGTCCCAGCAGTGGGCAGCTGGGACATGGTGATAGAGCACTCTGGTGTGCAATTCCTCAGCCAGATAAGTGACTGTTGCGGTTTATCCTTTTGACAAGAGCACAGGTTTTCTACTTTAGACAGTCACAAAAGGTGAGCACGTAGTGTTTAGGGGGGAGGCAGCTCAAGCAGTGATCTGGACACAGAGAAATAAAGAAGAGGAAGAAAAAGTGTCTTTGAAATGATCCCACTTAACCGTCAAGTAACTATTACCATGGCACAAACCCAAATTGATATGCTGCCTCCACAGCACTTTGATTCACTCCCTTAGCCAGGTGCTGAGAGTGACTGTGATAATACAGGGTGCTTCCACAGAGAAGCACATAGGGGAGCAGACACGCAAGGCAGTAGACAGAAAGCAAGCTGTCTGCTGTACGGGCAAGGCAGACACTTCAAAGAGCAAGGAAATCTTTTCAAAGAAGTTATTGTCAGAAGCTGCACAAGAGTTCCCAGTGATATTAATGCCCACTGTCAGTACTCAGTCCCACCAAAAAGAATTTTTGTCCTGGTGAAGTTACTTTCTCCATGACGGAATGTCAAGTGATCCCTGGTCCTTTTGTTTTATTCCACTTGCTTGCAGATTCCCTGCTTTTCTAGCTCATGGTCACTGCTTCTTTGACTTGAAGGTTCAAAGTGGCAGACCACTAGCCTCATTTTACAAGTGCAGAGCAACATGGAGAGTTTATTTTAGTCCTAGGAAGCACCACAGATTCACACACTTTTATTCTTTCCCTTAATCAGTTGGAGACCTCAGATATCCAGCAGGACTGTACATAAAGAAGAGAGACTGCTGTTTCCTTTCTGCATCTTAGTTCCAACACTTTCTGCCAGCATATGCTGTCAGCAGCCTACTACTAAAGGAATCCCTACTGGCATTAAATGCAATTTCCCAAGCCTCTTACCTTGAGGCTACATCACGACACACCAGTATCATCTATTACTCCAGCAGTTCCTAGTATTTACCATAACACAGCTCTCATGTCACATCTGCCTTTCTTAAGGTGCAGCTTGAGGCAGGTACACAGAGACATCCTAAAGCTCCTTTCTTTCCTTGCTCTTATTGCTAACCTGGCATGAGAAAGGTGGCTGTGAAATGGAGGAGGCAAAATCTCGTTCAGGAAAATACTGGAGCCAGGTGATAGAGGAGAATGCTCATATATCAGCCCCTCTCTCTGACTGGTACAGCCCCCCTTGCACTGAGAAAATTGGTTTGTATTTGATTCTGCTGATGTAGCGAACCAAAACAGCAAGTCAATTTGTGATAGAAGATAGAAAAAAATAGAAGTGAACTGGTTTATTAATCCCAGAAGAGACAGGACTACATTAACCAAACTTGTAACCTCCAAGAATGAATCAATTTGCTTTTATGCCCTTATCGTGATTTTTGACTCTCAGTCTGGATTTGCTCATACTGCAAACTTCCAAGATTCCCTTACAGGATTTCCACATGAAAATGGAAAGGATTCCAGGCTCTTCCATTAAATCTTCACAGATGATCCATGTTTGAGACAAAATTCATGGCGTGTAGTCACTGTAGCTGACTGATCATTTTGTTGTGGTTATCTATTCAGAGGCAGATACTGTGTCTCAAAGCATTTTAAGAGATGCAGTCAGTTATGAGAGTACCTTTGAGATTATTATAACTACAAGAGAAGCCCTTTATTTGGGAGATTGTGTAAGATGATATTGTATCCTAAATGCAAAGGAACAGAAAGAACAGAAGGGAATAATCTGCAAAATGAAAATGTCATAAATAAAAAAGTTCATCACTAGATCATAGTTGTAGTTCATCTTAACCTTACCAACATCTAATCTCTGTATCACATTTTCTACACTAAAATTTTAAGTTTTGGCACTTCTCTATCACCTCCTCATGCACATTTTAATTAGATCTATGTAGAATTTTGTATAAAATCAGGCCAGCTTGGGGTTTCTGGTATCAGCCTCCAAAGACTGGGGCTGCTACAAACTCAGACTAACCACGGAGAGGACACTAGGGTTAACTAGTCCTTACCCCTTCCTCTTCCATTCTTATCCAAACAAGCAAGTTACTTTTGAAAACTTGGAATAAACTTCAGGAGAAGAAAACACAATTCAAATTACCCTGAGTTTGACCCAATTTTGATGGAAGTGTCATGCTACCATGTGCTTCTCGGTTTGGCAGCAGTCAAATGCCACCTCACTGAGGCCCATGCGTGCACACACGCATGGTCGCCAACTAAAAATGCTGTCCCAAAACAGATTCCAAAGACTGCATTAAAAAAACCCAAAACACCTTAATTTTACTTGTAAATGACAGTCTGGTGTCTAACCAGTGTCTACTGATTGCAGCAAATACGCTGTCACTTCCGTTGCCCTGATGAATGCTGTACAGACCCACAAAACCTCCCTGTTATCAGCACTCCGGTTGCTGCCCTGTGCCTGCAGCAGGATGCACACCTGTACAGTGACCGGCTGGTGGCAAGCAGGACTAACACTGTCTGGGTGTAAAATGACCTGAGTAATTCCTCGGCGGGTGTTATAAATCAGTGAGTCCTGAAGAGGTTGGCTGTGCTCGGGTGACTGACTTTGGACATCAGTGGCGAAAGGCTCAGAACCTGAGAAAAGCTGAAAACCTCATAGTAAACACAATCTCTGATGATTTTTGCAGTGCAGTATTTATTGTGACAAAGAGGTTCAGCCATGCAGATTATTTCTAGGCTCTTGTAGACTTTCATCACCTAAAGTCATTTAGTGCTGCAGATAAAATAGACAGTTCTGTAGAGTGTTTATTGGTTTAAAATTTTAATGTCAAGGAAGTATCATTTTTCCTTCAGGAGGAATGAGGTATTATGTCTTATTTTGAGTGGGAGAGAGATTCCACTGGGGGAGGGTAAAGTCTGACGGCAGCAGGGACAGCTCAGACACTATGAAAGAGAAAAAGATGCAATAAGGCCTACAGCTGAGATAAACTGATGCATTGCCATGAAGCCACATCACCTGCCAGATACACTGATTAGGTGGTTGAGACATGCATGTAACAGGGAAATTAATTACTCTATTGATTTTAAGAAGCACTCCAGAATGAAGTGAGAGATATTCCCCATATATTTTGTATTGTCCCTAAAGACAATGCAATCAGTCCACCGGTTTAGCCTTGGTGACACGGTGATTTCCTGGTCACTTTAGGGAGGTGATTTTTAGTATAGGAAGGACAGAGTGGGACAGTTAAAACTATTGGTGATTTTTTTATATATATATTTATGTTGTTTTCACATGTACAGATTCAATAGTCTGTCTACATTTATTGCACTGACTGTACCAAATATTCTCTCCCTTTTTTCCCCCCAAAGCATGTATTCCTTAAATACCCATGCAGCCCTTTGTCCATCACATAGGATAAGAGCAGGAAAGGACTATTCTTAACAGAAATGGTATTTTACACTTGCCCGGCTTACCTCCATTCAAATGGTAAATCTCTCACAAAAGCTCGCAGTATGTGAGACTGAATAGAGCCACAAATCTTTGCCATTACATCTGTCCTGGTAGTGCAGCCCTAAGATTGTGCAGAAATTTTCCAGCAGGCCCATCCATTTGCAACTAATGCAAGTTTGATAAATGCCTTTTAGCTCTAATTTGCTTTTATTATCATCACCGCTCTTGACAGGCGCTGTGTGGCACAGCAGAGAGAATGAATTTCCAAGTCCCTGGGTTCTGTGTCATCTCCACGGCACGGCTCTAGATTTCAGTCACACAAATGCACAAAGCACATTTTAAACCAGTACCTGAAAGTTTTCCCTAGCTTTGCATTAAGTCAAAGTTTCAAAATACTGCCATATGGCTTGTGTTACCCATCCCAACTCAAACATTGCATCAGATGGTCACAGTGAATCGTTCTTCACCAAACGGGGAAGTTCATGAAAAACAATCCTTATGTACATATTTGTTAAATTAATTCAAATGATCAGTTTGGAAGTCACAATACTTAACCAGGAAACAGATTAGATCATTCACAAAAATTAACCTCTAATGTACGTGAGCAGCATGTCTGTTCTCAGTCGGTGTGGACTGTCACATTCAGAAACTCTTGCTGGAGCAGTTTTAGATCTGGAATATCCTTAGCTGCTGTAGCTCTACTTACAATGATGCCGTGTCAAATACACCAGCATTTGTGATGTTGCTCTGGAGGTTTACCTTAATCAGGTTATCTGAGAATGTCAGTGATTGTTACCAGTATGGTCCCTGCTTTTGTGTCACGGGCAAAGACTGACGTCACTCCTTTATCACTCTTGGCTGCATTATTGTGTTTGACCTAACCATCAGTTAGGCCTTGTCCAGGTGTATAAAACACTCTCCACCCATGTTGTTTTCCTTCTCACTTTGTAAGGGTGACAGTGGTTTGCTTTGAGTGAGTTTTTAGGCAGAGGAAAAAAAAAAAATCTCAGTCGCATATTTTGTTAGTGAGATTATAGGGTTTTGCAATCATTGAATGCTCAAAAAGTGGGAAGGAAAAGGATGCTTTTACTTACTGAAACTTGTGATGGAATTATAGACATTATTTAGGCAATTGTGTAGAAGTGGCATTTGGCTATTTAATGTCTTTCTGAAAAAGTAAGTTAGATACTGGACTCGTGCTTTTTGTAAGTCTAAATTCATTTAGTTCCTCTTTATCTTACTGGAACCATTAAAAGAGTACGTTATAGGAGTGGTTTTTTCCTTCCTCAAGTTCTACAGAAAAATAATTACATGTTATAAACATAATGCAAAACACTGACACAAATCTTTTTTTTTTAAATCTGAATTTTTTTACCAAATTGTTTCAATTTGTTGCTTAAATAACTAAGAGAATTCCAATATTTTTATTCAAATAAAGCTGTTTTGAATTTTCTGTTGCATAGGAATTCTTTGAAGGCAGCTATTGGAGCTGGAGTAAAAGATATATTCGGTACTCTTGACACTGAACATGGCCAGATTCTTGAGCTGGTCAGTATCTAGAGCAAAAAGGTAAGAAAGTTGAAGGAGCATGTGGCATTTCTTAACCCATTGCATCACATGTACATGTTCTGGAAAGGTAAATACTTTTTTGTGAGGATACTTAAATGATGATATTCAGCCTTTTGCCTGTCACCTAGTTCCTTAACTCTCTTTTAAAAAAAAAGTTCTTAATAAAGCTTTTCCATTATTAATTATAGCCACGGCTCTGCAAACCAAAATGTTTTGATTAGTGAACTTTTTCACAAAACTTCTGGGAAATCTCAGTGTGCTCCACCAGATACTCTTCCTAATGCCCAGTACTTTGACAATTTAATATTAAGTGATCACATAGCAGCCCAGAGCCATTCAAGGTAATTGAATCCCATGATTTGGGACCAGGTGTACAAAGATGTTCAAACTAATTATTTAATAATTGAAAACAATAACCAGTGTAGTTAAATCTCTTGCTGATTTTCTAATGTTTATTAATTTAGGCACCTGTGTCTTCTGCACCACTTTCTTTCAAAATGCTTAAGAGGATATGCATAGCATATAAATTTAAAATGAGTGTGATTACCTCGATGCAGTCTAGGTGCTTAAGTGATTAGAAGAGCATTATTATTTTAATTGTAATATAGATTTCATTCTTAGGAGCCTGCTTATTAAATAGTTGTTTAAATTCCTAGATAGACACCAAAGTGCAAAATTTTCATCAAACACTGACTCTACCGTTTTCCACTACCTCTTTTAATGGCCTGATTTAGGAAGAATCATAGAAAATGTTTTCTTAAGAATTAGGCAAATACTATACTCATAAATAGTTAAGATAAATAAATGAAAATCAACATTGACACCAGCAGCCTTATCAGGAGGAAAATAATTTCATGAGTGCAGTTTTACTTTCTTCTATTGTTTATGCAAACTGCAGTGAAAAACTGTCTGAAAGAAAGGTGGTTTATAATTATTGTGAAAAATCAGCAACATAATTTCCTTTAAATCAGTTTGTGTCTTCTTTCCAATGACTTTATGGTAGAGCAGATGTTAAACCTTGCACATTACTTTCACCTACCCTTGCTTCACTTAGCTATGTATATTATTTTAATTACCTTCTTATACCTTCAAGGCAATTCCCATTATATTATTTTATTTTGCTAATGAACCTGCTTAAAGAAAGAAAACTGTAAGTGGGGCACCCGGGGAAGAGAAAGATGGCAGTAAGACGAGAGTTTTTGGTGTCTTTTTCTTTTTTTCCACTCTCTTCACTGTGACTAAATAATAACTACTGGAAGGAATAATTTTACAAGAGGGAGTTATCTGTTATTTTTATTTGGTCCCAAAACTGCTAATTAACAGTATTAACAGATATGAAAAGTCCTGTGAAGGTTTGAAAAACCTAACAAAGTCTGGTTTTACATTCTATTCTTATTCTACAGATTTCTTATACTGCTACAAAATGGGCTGCTTTAGCCTTAAAATCATAGAAGAGAGGTATGAATATAGCAGAATAACAACACGATTTATCAGCATGAACAAAATAAATGGACAGTATTTACTGTATCATTCCAGCAGTCTCCACAGCAGTCCTAATGCCTTAACAGAATGTGTGAAAGTAAACGAAATGGCAGCCTGATTACACTGATTACAGTGGTTGCAAATACGTTAGGCTTCGTTCGTGCTGCAGCAGGGCTGTAATTATTCTTCAAAGGAGTGCCATGCAGGCTGCTCCCTTCTTACCGCACCCTGCTGTTTGTTTCCTCTTATTTTGTTCTTAGCATCACAGGCCCAGTCCTGCAGGTGTAACTCTTTGTTTCAGTGGTGGGAAAAACCACTTTTTGTGCGTATCGGTAGTATTTGCTATAAACTCTTCCTTCTCTTGTCTGCTGCTGCAGAAGTGCCATCAAATAATGGGGTTGGGATGCTTTAATAGCATTCCTAATTTCTTACAGAATAAACCTTTTGAGCCCTCCTTAACTTGGCTGGAAAAGGGTGTAGGGAGTATGGCTGCTCGGTGTCAAACCGTCCTCTTCTCCACCTTGCCCCTAGGTGTTAGTACTGAACAGAAGGAATCCAAACTCAGTGATTTGTCTTTGATTAGTGCTGCCTCATGCTGCAAGCAGCACTTCAGGAAGAAAGATGAATTTGTTGCTGTTGTTTCTCACTTCCCATTGGCAATGCATGGCAGCACCTAGCCTAAAGCTGGCCATTATATTTCATTTAAGAAAAGGAAAATACATTTTGATGTGTCTGCATTTTGTCTATACTTCAAAGGCACTGACATTTTACAGCAGCTTTTTTTCTTATTTTTCCCCTTAGATAATGATGTGACACCATCAAGGCAGAACATAAAGCAGGATGTGGAAGTGGCTGGGGGCGACTGTCAAGTCCTCTAATTTCTCCAGTGCCCCTTGCTTTCCTTCAGATACCTGCTGGCAGTGGTAAGGCAGTGTTCCCCTCACTGTCCGGATTTTTTGGTGTGGTTTCTTACTGTGCCAGCTGTGATTTGCAGAACTCTCTCTGGATCCCACAGCTGAGCACAGGTCTGAACGCTCCAGCTGTTGACCTCAAGCAAATCTGGCTCAGCTGCAGGCTCAAAATGTGCTGTAGAGCGGTCTGAACCAAAACCAAAGGACCCACTCGTTAAAAATCCTACTTTTTCCATACCAAGCAAAATCAAATCTTAAGCTCTGCTCTCCTTGAGACTGAAGTGCTACAGGAAAAACCTAAGTACTATTGTTGTCGTAGAGAAAAGGTGGTTGGGAACGCTGACACCACAAAAGGGATGCAGAACCAAATCAAGGAAAACCCAGGATACTGTTGTGACTTAGTATCTTTACAGAGACTCAGGAACCAGAAATAGCAGTTGAAAAACAAACAAATCTTTCAAGGGGGAAACGGGGCAACCACTACGCTGGAGACAGTTTAGCCTCTGATCTATATCCAATTCCTGTAACTTCGCTGGGACTTTACCATCTACTTAGAGCCTTTGGCCCATTTGTGTGCACGGATGTGTGCTCGCATTTTTTGCAGAACGGCCGCTCAGACAACAATATGGATTTTCAGTACCCTCAGACAACAGTCAAACCAGGTGAGCCAAAAACAGATCTCCACCTTCCTGAGAGTGGAGCCAAGCATGTCATAACTGAAAGTTGCTCTCTGCCTGTCAGAGATGGTGATATATGAAGGTAATTGACTCCGTGTGAGTTTAATTACAGCATCATAATTAGCAGGTTGAGAGAGCAGATGCAGAAGGTCTTTTTGTAGAGCAGACTCCAACAGGCCATGAAAACATCTCAAAAAGAAAAGGGCAGAGCAACGTCACATTGTAATGCTACAATTTGTGCACATAAAAGAGGGTGAATTAGCTGATTGCTCCACTCTTTGTCTTCATTTCTTAAGCTGGAGGGAACATGATAGGAAGGAGACTAATTTATCTTTATGGATTTTTAGAATTAGCAAATAGCACCAAATCTTTGTTCAGCCCAGTGTTGTGGCTTGGGCTTGATGTTGGGACAGGGTCCAGCGAAAAAGGGAATAAAACCTCCATGAAGTTCTTCATCCTCTCCAGGGAAAAGGAGAGTGAGAGATACAATCTTTGAGTGGTGCTCACCATGGCAACTAGAGCAGTCCTTCCTATCAATTCTCCTCACCAGAGAGCGGTGACGATTCTGGGTTAATGCTGCATGCGGGGACTTGTAACTCACCTGTACTGCCTCAGCACCTATTAACCAAGTTCATTTTTCAAAGTGTCCCTTAGTGCTTTGTGGCAGCAAATGGCAGCGAGGTTACCCAGATCAGCTCGGTTTCAGCTGTGGGTAACTCTTGGAAGGTTTTGAGGGTCAGTCGAGTTCACAGCTGTTTGACAGGGAGATTGTGTCCCTGTGTAATGACAGGCAAGGAGAGGATTTTACTCTAGATGAGATGTGGTCTTGGTAGCTGTGGGAAAGAGATTACAGCAGTGCTCATGTTACAAAGCACATCAAATTTAAATCTAATACTTCAGGAATTGTTTCTTTTGCTTTAAATAAACAGAAAGAACTAAACTACCCTTTTTTTCCTGTCAGGAAACTTCACATCTTGTTGTGTCCCTTAACTTACTTTATGAAGTATTAAGTATTAGGTCCTGCTATTCATATTTATTGACGTTATCTCCTAAAGGGATTAAAGAGTCTTTTTAATTGTGCTTGCAGAAGTCAGTACAAATTGCACATTTAATTATTGTGTACTTAAAATCTGATAATCATAGAAAATCAAATACACAGCTTGGTTGATGCAGAAAGTATTTTTAATAGGGCACTATTAAATTATAGAGTTAAACATTATTAGATATATTTATTCATGAGAGATAATTTGATATGTAACAAAATAAGCCAATACATGGTGTAACCTCTTGCAGTCTAATTTTCATGGATGAGCTCTTGCATATTTAATATCCTTTGAGGATATATTTTAACCTAGACTAATTACTGCTTTCCTCGTATTTCTGTTCAGTTTGACATCAATGTTTGGCTAAAATAATGTAATATTGTTATTACTGAGCAAATGAAGTAAATCTAGCTTATTTAATTTAGAGTCATTGTTGATACTGTGAATGGCCTGATGTAGGTTATGACAACAAGCACTGTACACAAACAAAAAATAGCTACAGGTGAAAGAAGACTAATACATCAGCATCATCTCTGTAAAGAATCTTACTCATTGCATGGTGAACACCATGAGGAATATTTTCTAATCTATGAAGCTCTTTTATAATATCTGTTTCTTATATCATCCTAGTAAATTTATAAAGAGGAGTAAATGAATGGTCATATAAGTTATTCTTAGATTATTAAGACAATTTAGTTTAAAAGACTATCAAGATAGCTGGGGACCTTGTCAGGAACTTTCAGGAGACAGAATACCTGAGCACAGAGATTTTGTACTTTAAAGTAGGTTAATTAATTAATTGAGAACATGTGACATGGCTTTGATATATACATTAATTTTGTGTCTGAGAAAATTTTTAATTAGATGTTTTAATTTTGTTCTCAGTGACATCTTAATAGAATGCACTGGTAGGTCAGGTTATATGTTTGTGCGTTTTGGTACAATGCCAGCAGTGTCAGCTGGCTTAAGCAGATCAGCTTTGCTTTGCTCGCTTCATCAGCCCGACATCCTGCCACATTTTGCTTTCTTTGGTTCTTCAATTTTTTAACGTACGAAAGTTTTAACAGAACTTTCTTGTATGAAAATAATTTACAAAATAATAAATATGAGAGATAGTTAATTTACATTGATGTGACATCAAATTGCATTTGGTTTTACAGTTATGATAAATGCTATAGACCAAGTGTTCTAGGTGGGAAGTGTGATGAAATAGATTTTGTGAGGCTCAGATCCTTTTTTAGTTGAATCGACTAAAATAAGTGGTGATTTTGGCTATGTGCAGATCTTTTCAATTTTTTAACTACTGAATTTTTTTCAAAGTTTTTCAGCATAAATCAACTAAACTTCAAAAGAGGAGACCCATTCTTCACTGAAAAGTGGAAGATAAATTTTGAAAAGGCACATTTTGGATATGTAAAGAAATGTAGGGCTGGGGTCTTGAGACATCAGGAATCATCTAAACCAACTCTTTCTCAGAGGTAATTTCAGATTTGAAGACCATTTCGAGATTCAAGTTACCTTCTGGAGAAGTTCTGACCTGGCTGGTTAGACAGATGAAATTAGTAAGTCACAGCTGGGAAATACTCATGGTTTTAAGCAGAAACTTAGAAGGATACACAAAATGAAGGGACTAATGGTAACTAGACAATCATATATGCAAGGTTTTGACTTTGTGCCTATATATGTATCTCTTGACTAACTCCGTCTACACTGATGGGTACTAAATTAGTCAAGTGCAATTAAAATTCTAAGCTATCTAGAATTTCAGTGATGATCTCATCATGAACCATGATTTAGGGAAAATGACCGGTATTACAGCTTGTAGTTTAAATAATTGTGCTTCGTGGTGAAAAAATCTTGTGAAAGCAGATAGCTTCCTGCT
>NW_010404408.1:42469-46951 GCF_000710305.1 Buceros rhinoceros silvestris | reverse complement strand
TGAAATGAAGTCAGATAAATTTTGTCAGCTCCTAAGAACATCCACTTTATCTTTGGAGGTTTCAGAGCAAAGCTTATGATGAATTGAACCATGTACTAATAAGAAGGATATTAAAATATTTTAATAATGTCATAATTCTTCTATTAAAGTTTTTAAGCGTTATTCTTTTTTCTAATTTTTTTTTTCAGAACTCCTCTTGCATTGCTATTGCAGGTATGACACAAGTCAGATCTGACAGAAAGGTTAGTGCAATCACCCGGAGTCTTGGTCAGCGTTTTATGAATGCTTGGGACAGCCAAGGGCCCATAACAAGACAAAGGCAATGACCATTGTACTCAGCCTTTACCAGAATAAGGTGTGGAAACATTTTCTGCAAAAGCATCAGAGTTCTACCTGGAGATGTGTTTTATGGGCTCATTCAGGCTGAAATGCAGTAAGATCTGTGGCTTAAGACAGGAAATGTGTTCGCCATCAGATTTCCCCTCAAAATTTTGATGTTGCTCCTCCAGGATTTCATGCTAGAGACTATATCCTAAATGACTAGAATATGAGTAAATTCAGTTCTTGGATCAGCTCATTTAGCATTTTACTGTTGTGCTGGGCAGTGGCAAATAAGAACCTTGTAGGTTTCTCAGGCAAACACAAATCTTTTTGGTGATGAATACTGACCAAGTAATTCTTACAGCATGGATTGCGTGTGTTTTGAAATGCTGTTCTGTACTGCCAAGAAAGCATTCAGATCTTTAGAGCCAGGAATACATCGAAAACTTCCATTATTCCCCATGCTGTATAGAAATATCTTCTAATAAATAAATAAATTTGATTACTTCATCATCATCATGCTGGTTTCATGGGGCTTGATAGGAAAATTACCCATAGTCTTGGGTTTTCCTCCTTGAATTTGTTGGATTGCTGGTGCTCTCAGGCTTCTCTGATCTGGCCATAAAGGTAAAAAAAATAGAAGATATTAATCAGCTACTCAGAGCTCAGTAATGAGTACATTGGGGACTGAGGCCAGTGTACTGATGGAAGTGTCACTACCAGAGTAACCAAACTAGCTTCATGCTATTTTCACAGATCTAGTCATTAACATCAGCGATTGTATAAGTGTGCTTCTCGTGTTAAAGTGAAGACTCCTTCCCTGATACCTAGAATGTATTTTTAAAATAGCCCATGATCTTCTGGCTGAGAAGGAGACTTATCTGACCTTGCCTGACACCATCTGTCTGTAGAGGTCGTCTGGCAGAAGAGGGGTCTGTGCTTTCAGGGCCTCTCATCCAGAAACATTCTGAGCTTCATGTAAACTCACCTGGCTCAGAGCTCTGAACTGATACCAATACAAAATATCTTTTCCCCTCTATCGGCTACTGACAAAGTAAAATTGCTTCTAATCAAAAGGGCATCCATCCCTTTCCAATTGTTTGCTCAACTCTTTTTTCTGACTGGTCTGCTTGATGGGCAGATGTGCAAGGAGATGGAAAACTTAATCTTTCAACATGAAAGAATACCAATGCACTGTGAAGAACTGTTTCTAGCTCACTTCTCCTCTCATGTGGATTCATGTTGCTGCTAATTTTCTAAAATTCACTACCAGGTTAGCTTCTGATTTGTTTGATGATGCATGTCATGGTATCTGGGAATGCCCAGCAACATGCCAGCGGCATTATAGGCACTACTAAACCAAAGACTTTCTGCAACTAAATTAAATCACCTATTAACATCACATGAAAGTTTTAGAAACTTGGTATTGCTCTGTTTTCATTATCCGTATGCCCTGTTCAAAGTACACGCACTAGTTCCTCCCAAAGCAGCTAAGCTAGTAATACACACATTATTCAGTGTGTATCTTGTGGGACCACGTAATCAGCCACTGAAGACAGAGAACCAAAGCATATTATACTTCATTTTGCTGACACCTTGCATGAAGGAACGTCAAAACACAGGGACATTTGGTAACCTTTTCTCGTGGGTATTTGGCACCTGGTTTTATGAATTAGTACACTTAGCAATTCGTTTTTCCTTATATCTACTAAAAATAACAACCTGAACTCTAAGAGGTTGTCAGCGTATTACTTCCCAAGGGAGAATTTTGCTCTTCTCTCTCATTTATCTAGGCATGTGTAGAGGCTTTTGACCCATTTAGCATAGATAAATGACCCATGATGTGAAATTTCCCAACAGTTTAATAATGCATTTAACTCAAAGTGACACTTGCTTGCAGCTGCCTTAAAGCAGTTTCCAGGCTATATATGTCTCTTTGAAATGATGTATGACAAGTAGGAAAGCTTCCTTGATAGAACCCCAAATCCCATGGGTGAGTAACAAGAAAATCCTTTTTAGATTGCCAGCAGCAAATTTATACTTTGCAAGTCTTTATTTAATTTTATCTGTTTTTCAATATCATTTACAGTTATGACCATTAGTCTAAAGCTCACAGCAACTTCTACACTAATTATTTTTTCCTTGCAGTAATGCATTGTAAAGGCTTTTATTGATCCCATTTTTTTTCACAAAATACCAGAAGTAAACCCTGTGTTTTACCACTGAAAGTGTTTTTGTAATCCTTGTACTAACTTAGCTGTATTGAAATTCTATTTCTTCTGAAACCCAGGTTGTGAAACAGAGAACGACATTCTGTGTATGTTTAAAATCAGGAAGTTTTCTTAAGAAAACTCTCTTACGTATTTGAAGACGTGAGTCTGACTGATAGCTCTTAATTTTTGCTTGCATAGTTTTAAAGCAGTTGTGTGTGGGAAGATTCTTATTAAATGTGCTTGTAATGTAGTGAACAATTTCCTGTGATGCATGTCATATTATTAACAAGAAGGATTTAAAATAGCAAGAAATAAACATCAGACTTGAGGAGACAAACACTTCTAAATAGACAATCAAATTTATTATTTGATAACGTTTATCTCTAGTATTAAAATAGCAGTCAAATAACCCAAGATGGATCCTGTAGTGCCCTGAATCATTCAGCATAGATCAATGGGGTAGGTCTCCAAAGTGTACAAACAAAAAACCCAGTTTCAAATAACAATAAAAAACTGCAGAAAAATAAACTGGAAAAAAGTCCTGTCCACAAGGAATGGCTGATGTGGGCAGAGGGAGAAGAGACCTCCCCACCCCACTGAGGCAGCCACAGGCCAGATGATTAGAACAGAAACAGTGTTCACAGGATGTTTGTACCTAGGACTCTGACCATTTTTCAGTTCTGTTGCTTCCTTTTGCCTCCAGCTTTCATTTGTCTCATGTTTCTTGGCTACAGTGATGTTCCCCTTGCTTAGTTTCCCGTGCGGGATCCCCAGAGTCATTAAGGTCCAGGCTGTTGAGTGATAATTTTTGTTGGGTGTTTGTACAGTATGTGGGAGAATTTGGCTCTGACCCACAATTTGTAATCCAGGTATGAAATAATGAGATTTGGAAGTTTACTCTGGCTGCCCTCACTAAGCCTGGCGAGCGATAGTAGAACAATATCCCAGGGAAGAGCTAGCTCCTGTGAGCAGCACAAAGGCTGTTCTGCTGCTTGCTGCTTTCCTATTCAGAGCAGTTTAAGCCCATCTTCTCCTCTGCTCCATTTCAGTGTCAAGTCAAAGCAGCTTAAATCACAGAGTGCTTTTGATCTAGATCTAAACATGGCTCCTATTTGAGCTCTGCTGGCCACCATGCTGAGAAGCACGTGCAGCAGCCTGCCTGAAATTTATTCAGAAAGGATGGTACGCTCAGAAGTGTGTGAGCATGGCTGTGTTAGGCCTCTCACAATACCGGCAAAATAATTGAGTACAGATTGCCTGAGCTAACTTTACCTACCTATCCAGTACAGTGCCCTTCAGTCTGAGGAAATGGGATGGCATTCCCGAGAGGAACTCACTCACCCCAGTGTTGGCCATCTGTGTTTGAGTGAGATGACCCAGATTTTGGGGGGTCCTCTGTTTTGTTACTGACTACAAAAGAATCCTTATGTCTGTCCTGTTGGCAAAGCTAACTCTAAAGGGCAAGGAAACCTCATCCCACTGATGATGCAGCTTATTTTATTCAGGGAACTTGATAGAGTTTAGATGTCTTATTGCCAAAGAAACCCCTTCATTTGTTAACATGAAATACGTGGTGACTGGAATAGACTTGCAGAGACTAATTCTTTCTAGCCTAGACAAGGTCCATGTCACCAGTAACAGCACTAGCTGCCAGCAACCTGTGCTTGACTGGCCAGTGGAAGTTGGCTGCATTGTGCCTCACCTTTGATACAGAGTGATTCTTCCTAGTTGGGGATGAGAACAGCTTTTACAGTGTAAGCTTGGATAAGCCTGCTAAAAGGGTGAAGCTGCCGACTACCCTGTAAAAAGATAAGCACAAGAAACAGCAGAAGTGAGGCAGGGAGCCTATATCAAAGTTAATGAAGAAGGCACAGGGTCTAAGAAAAGGAGGAAATTCTTCTAGGAGTTTGGGTTTGTATGAACTTGGAGAGATCAATTTGCTGCTGAA
>NW_010404408.1:38471-42385 GCF_000710305.1 Buceros rhinoceros silvestris | reverse complement strand
GAACCATGTGAACTGAGCAACAGAGTTCATTTTGAGAAAGACATACAAACCAAAGCCTGCACAGCTAGTGCCTGAGATCAGAGTGACCTGATGAGCTGTACTCTGCGAGAGGGTAGCTCTGAGGCTGCAATACTCTCAGAGCTTCAGGGGCAGGAAGCAATCTCATCTTGTAACATGGCTGCTTTTGAGAATGCTTATTTAGAAATTTCCTTCACAGACGGATTAATTAGCAATAGCTTATTTACTAGGAAAGGAGACAGATGCCAATTCATCTTCTTTTTTTGGAATATAAAGTGATATCTACACTTTAGCTTCCTCTCCATAATTCCAGATACTGAATTTACAAATGGAAATACATTTGAAAGACATTATTGCAAATCTTCTCACAAATAGCATCTGGTTTTAAATATTTGTGCCTACACACTTCCTCAAAATAAATAAAATCAACCCTTCCAAAGAATTTTTTTTTTTTTGCAAGCTGCTTCTCTAAAGTGCAAGTTTATTTGATTTCAGCTTCTTTGGCAGTCATTGTTAATGAATAATTATTCACTATTTCAAACTGAAACAGATAGCTTCATTTGGTATGATTAATGCTGATGTACAACCTCATTTGCATAATTATAAAATATAATAAATTCCAAATACAAATCTTTGTTACTTGTGTTACCAAAGGCCTGAAAAAAAGACATTATGTTTCGAAATTATCACAAGACACAGTTATAACACTCTGTGGCTAAAACCGAAAGGTAAAATAAGTTTCCATCACCACTCATTACAAGGCTTTGGCAGAGTATAAGTTCTATCTCTGAGACAGATAGAATTAATCTACTAAAATATGTATCTGCTGAAACAGATATTCTTTCACTACTTTTAACTATTTGGAGCTGTTTTATGTGAAAATTAACTAAGTTTCTTCAGGGAAACAGAATTTGGCCTTTTAGAATGCGTGGAGTATTTTTTACTTCTTAAAAGCCTTGCTTGTTTTGCAAGTTTTTGAGAGTTTTTTACTGCTCTAAGGCAAAGGCTCGCTTTCCTTTCTGCAGGCCAGTTATTTCAGGGGTCTAACAAAGACTGGAGAATGTCCTCGGTACGGTTTATCTTGAATAGCCAGTTTCCTTTTTCTGAATTTATTGTTTTGATCTCAGCTAAACTGATGTGCCATCAGAGTGATTACTGCTGGAAGTAGTAGGAGCTGCATTGAAAACAGGTGATGCTGCTCATACCTCCACATGAAATGGAATTAACCGTTAGGTTTCATCAGGACTGCCAGGAGAATAAAAGCTGAGGAAATATTGTCTGGAGAATCAGAGCATCAAGGAAATTCCATGTTCCTGAGGCTGCTTGTTTGGCTTTTACTCAGGCAGTTCCCGAAATCAATACAGTCATTTAGCCAGTAATTAACCAATAATTTTTCTAAGGAAGTAGGAGGAAGAACCTCAAATGGGAGGGGGAATGTAAGTGAGCAAAGAAATTAATGGCCATGGCAATAGAGAGCAAAACCAAGCACGGTTCTGAGAAGGCTTGAGAATGTGCGGATAGATAATAATAAATGTAAGCAGAATGCAGCTCATTTCTTCCTACCTTGAAAAACAACTTAAGTGTCTTTTCACGCTTGCTCTCGTGTAAGTCAGATGACAGGGAATCTGCTGTATCTCTTTCTGTAGGTGAAGTGGTATCTCCAGGCTGTAAATTTGCACTCTCCAGTAGCATTTAAAGATATAACATTATTTTGATTTGCCAACACCTATAGCTCCATAGAGCCACTCTTCTGCAAGAAGGAACGTTTGATTTTTCCAGGCTATTATGTCTGAATTAATTAGCTGAACTATTTCAGGAGTTAACATATTGAAGAATTCACAGAGGCAAATTCTGTTAGTCCCTGCATGTACATACGTGACAGGGGGAGAGGGGCTCAGCCTTTGTATTACGCTGTTTGGCGGGGCTTATACACAGTCCTCACCATTGCACCTAGAGTAAGGGATTATTCAATGCTACTTGAAACTGAAGCATGTGACAAGCAAAGTAGGCTCATACACAGGTTGGTGGATATGGTTCCATATGCTATTTAGCAGAAAAGATACACAAGGATATAGAGGATAATAGCTAACTGAATTGCAGTGGGAGGGGAGGGAGCAAAAGTAATCTGCTTTGCAGTTTCAATACTTTCTCTTACGAAAAGTGAAATAGCTTGGTGGATGCCCAAAAGAGCTCAGGACAGTGCATTTATATCCTGGCAGAGTAAGGGCTTCCTTAATACCTGTCTTTGGTGAAGATGAATTATTAAGCAGAGACTCAATATGAATCCCAAATCTCCAGTAATTCTCCCTCCTTTGAACTAGATATCACCAGCTCCCAACATTCTAACGAGTCTTATTTGCAACATCTGATTAGCACTTTCATGGCTGGCTAATTGTGACAGGGTAGGTGCAAGCACTGTGAAGAGATTTGTATCAAGGTTTTCATTAAGAAGGTGAAACTTGCACAGACTTTTTGGCGGTGAGACAGATAAAGGCATATGGAGATGGGGTCCTACAAATGCCATCCTGGCTCGGAGCAGGTTAACAAGGGTGCGTTAACCCTGACTTGCTACAGGCATCAACTCTAAAGAGAGTTTAGCTCAGATGCCTCCTGAAAAGGAGGACAAACTAAAAAATCTCCATGGTAGCTGGGAACTGGAAACAGCTGGATGATTACGCGAGTCTCCTGTCAGATCGCTGAGCTCTGGAGAGGTAGGCTAAATAAACATTAAAGAGAAAACAGGCCTTGGGATTAGTGCTTTAAAAATACTTGCTGTATTTTAAATTCTTTTGTTTGTTTGTTTTATTCTTATTTTTGAACTCTGCTCCGAAGTGAGCTAAAGAGTGTCTGAGGAGGAAGGATAGGTTACCCTTGTGCTAGATGGTGAGATCTGCGGAAGCTGGTCTAGAGGGTGAGGTCTGTGGAGCCTCTGAGGAAGGGGACTTCAGTGGGCTCCAGAGGGATGAAGGCATGGAAGCAGATTGTGTCACATAGTTCCTTTTATGTCAATCTTCCCATAAACATAGGGAGTAGAATAATATGATATTCTTGGTTTTCAAATTACAATGCCTTTTTAAAAAAAGGTAGTTTAAAAAAACTCAGCCTCCTCAAAATGGGAATCAGAGAATATTACATTCTTTGAATGGCTTAAAAGCTGACTAAGGTGAGCTTTGAAGTTTCAGTTTTCAGCTCTTAGATATATCTATAACTGTTCAGTATGAGGGATGTAAGAGATCTTGAACTGATTTAAAAAGAAACAGCAACAATCTTTCTCTATATGGAGATATTTCATCCAAGTCTGTTGGCATAAAGCTTGCAGATTGTTCACCAGTGATTATAAGATTAAAATCCATTACTAAACACAGGCTGAAAAATAATAGCTGCCTATATACCTCATCTTTGGTGGAAAAATGAGGGTGATTGATTGTGATGAATGTGCATGGGTTTCTAGAACAAAGTAACTTGTATATGATAACTTGTATATAATGATAATGAGGGTGAAGTTAAGTGATGAGCCACGTGCCCTTTTTTTCCTCTACTGAATGCTGCTAATAACTTGAATTCAATGCTGACAAAAGGAGGTATGGGAAGAGATGATGTGAAAAAACATGTGAACGAAAGCAGGGAAAACAATTTTAAAAGCATTTTGGATCCATATTGGTTTATTGTGAGAGCTGACCAGTCCTTCACATCACCTACAAAAGCCAGGATGTGCTGTGCGAGCTGCAGCACAGCCCTTTCTGTGTTCTGGTAATGGAGTCCTAAGGACTGAGTAGTGGACTCAGCAATTCTCTAATTGAGCTGTGGGCCACGCTGCATTTCTCATTAGATTGATACAGCAGCTTCTGACCTGCAGTTACTGGCAGGCGCCACACACTCAATACCCGTTCAGTGGC
>NW_010404408.1:20294-38420 GCF_000710305.1 Buceros rhinoceros silvestris | reverse complement strand
TGCATTCACGGGCCGCAGCCACATCCTGAATCCCAGTTCAGTGGCTACCCCTCTGTGAAGAGAAAGTGTGGAGATGATCACTTGCATTAAGTCCGTGAAGCAGGAGGTAAGCATTAGTTGGTACTTGTGTTGTGAGTTTCCACTGATTGTCTTCCATGAAAAGCAAACACTTCTGTTGAAGCTGCCAGCCTGTCTGTGTAAAATCTGCTTTTATGTTGCATAATTAATAAATATTGTATTTTCTTGTAAAAAACGCCAGAAGATATTACAAAGTCACATATTTTCTCTTGTGCTTATAAAGCTTAATCATATGAATGCTAGTGACCTGATACTTAAACTAAGTTATTTTAAAGAAAAGTGTACAGGATAAGCAATTGGAACTAGAGAAATTCCCTTTGTTATAGCTGAGATGATATTCTAAATCTTGCAAGTTCAAAGTGATCTGCAGACCTCACTGCACTATTTACTGTCATCCCAAAATGGTGAATGCAAGCACAGGTAGCTGGTCCAGTGAAATCTGAAATATAAATGCCAAGAATATCACCTTTTGGAAGGAGAATGTTGAACACCATTAAAGCAGGCCGGTCCCCACTTTTTTAAAGTCGGTTTGTTTAGCACAGGTATTTTGAGCCTGAGCAGGCCCAAAAGATATGGAAAGTTCCTAATTGGGCATTTGCCTATAAAAACGATTAACTAAATGTGGATGTGGATTGAGCCTTTGAGATTAAATTGTAAGTATGGAGATCAGATCTCCACAGACGAGTTAAAATCTACCAATTATTTAAACAGTTTAATTAAGAGCAGATCTTTCTGTAGGCTGATTTAAAGCACAAAACGTAACATTTGTAGCCAATAAAATGTAAGGAATAAAAGACCTTTTTTCATTTATTTCTACCATAAAATGTATGCTGTAAACTATGAGGAACATCTGAAGATATTTCACAAGTAGCACCATCTGTCTTCTTGGCAGACTTCGCAGGCAGTGTGGGTGGCTTAGTTACTTGCTTATGAATCTATAGCATCACTGGCTTACTCTGCTGGATGGGGCTGCCCCTTCTTTCTTTGGTATGATTTCAACATCTCCGTTTTGGTTCCATAAAACAATTCTCTTTTTTAATGTGGCAGCTCTGTGGCACCTGTATAAAGTAGCTGGCAATTTGCTTAGAGAATGCTTACCTATAAGGGTAAGTCTCTTGGGCCTCATAAAGAGAATACTTCTTGCACATAAATATTTTTCTATGTAAATCTCTGCAAGTTTTGAAAATGTATTCTTATACTTATGCCACTTTCTAAATATATCAGGATTATAACCTGCACCACTAGAGAATTGTTTCTTCTCCCTTCGTCCTGTGGAGAAACTTCTCCGTGAAAAATGTCCACATACTTGGTATTAAACTCTGATACGGAACAGTTTTTTCATTAGTAATTTAAGTTACCAAATAGTTAATTGGTCCAAAAATTCAAGACAGGCTCAATAACCACTGACAGCCATAATGTATATGTAGAGCAGAAAGATTTGTGCCTAAGACATCATTCACTGAGGCTGTGAGGAAAAGAATTAAAGCAAAGAAATACTGTAAGTCTTAGCAAGAAATCCATGCTGTAAGAGATGTATTCTTATTAAATAAGTTCATTTATTGGTCAAACTACACAATTCTCAGTGTATCTATCTCCCTGCTCCTGCGTGTTGTCTCTGTATAGTATTGCGGTCACTTAGTAACAAAATTTTAAGCTATTTATCTTGGCTTTAAAAGCGAGCCCAAAACAGAGAAGACAGCATGATCCGTATATTGATCTGCATATTGAGAGGCGCTATTTTACAGACAAAGACCAAATAAGTATTTTCAGGCTGGTTGCTTTTTCTACCAAATATCAGAAAACTGTAAGGGAGGTAGAGCTGAATTACAGTGTTTCATAAGAAGAGCTCCATTTCAGCTGGCTCCGTGTTATGTGGTAGCACACACTATTCTCTCAAAAGTACAGAAAACCAAGCAGTTCTTCCACTGCAAGGATTAGAAATTGTGAGTTAAAGAAAAAAATCATAAATTTACTATTTCTTGAAAGGATGACCAATAGCAAATAGTAACAAGTAAACTGACAGGGGCGTATGGCATTCAATGTTACAAATGTGTGCCAGTAATTACCCCAAACTCTCATATTATCTAACAATAGAAAACTGCATTTATTAGGAAATTTCTGTTTTATTTCTTGCTCATAATGTGAGGTCGCTTTCCTGACTTCTTTTGAAGGAGAGGCAGCTTTTTGATAACTAGGTGACATTTTTCATGTGACCTAGTGAACTGTGCATTGTGTACATGTGCAAGAGTCACAGATGCTATTGTGGTAAGGCCAGTTAATGTTATTTAATTTTTATGTCCTAAGGTTTAGGGCATTTGTTTTCTCTACACGGACATTATTACTCTCTCACCTTCTGTAATATGAAAGAAAAGACTTCTGGAGTCTGGAGTTGGCTGGTGTTTAAAACTACATTGAGAGAGTACCTCTGTGTGCACTTTTGCGTATTAGAGTTCAATCTCTGTCCTGGCTGATAAGACACCAAGTTGGAAGTTCCTATGTATTATTTCTAGTTTCTGGACAAAACACTCCTGAGCTTCTGCTCTTACCTGCAGAACGCAAGAGGGAAAATAGCAATTTGTTTCGAGATGTGTCAATATATTCAGCTGGATAGAAATAGTGCTAAAAATTACATGATACTGTTGCAGAAACTTGCTTTATGGCACATGCTGTCTTTCTCTAGGTTAAACTACAAAGCAAGCCAAAGAGGTTTTATTCTTTGCCCACTTATTTTTGCTGAGGTTTTCTGTATTTTTTTTAAATACAAAACAAGCTGAGTTTTGCAACCACAGCTGGTTGCCTTTACAAGGAAATTACTCCCAAGGTACTAGAACAGAATTTGTTCTTTCCTCAGGAGTGCTTTTCAGTCCTAGTAAATACTCATCAAGAGTCTTCCCAACAACAAGAACATCGTAATAGTATCTCTCTGTCAAGTACAACCAGATCCAAGTTCCCAGCTTGGAAGGCAAGGGAAGGCAGATTGACTAAAATCCTCCTCAGATGTCCGGGTTACCCACAAAGATGATCATCTCAGTAGATAAATTATAATACTCTCCTAGTCATCCTGGGCAACAGCGCTATCGTGTTATTGTCACTTCACCAAGATGTGTAACTCTGTTGGGATATAAATGGCAATTCAGATGGCAATGACATGCCCTCTACTATCAGCTGCTCTAGATATTATTCCTTTATTCAGTCAAGCAGGGTTTCTCCTCGGCTGGCTAATGCCTGCCCACTCTTTGATTCAGCAGTAGTGTAACGTTCAGACTCTGCTTTCCAGAGACTTCCCTCTGTGAAGGAATTGGCAGAGAATGGGCATAGAATTGGCTCCACACCACTGCTTACTAATGATCAGAATAGCTGGCCAGGCATGAGGAGGAATGTCAGCTGCAATCATTTATTCCCTTCCCTGGAGCGGGAGAGGAGCAGTGCCGGCCTAGGAGGGGTGTAGCTTGGAGATGAAATGTCTCCCTAGGCTTCTTGAGGAATGGGGCAGCTTCCTGAGCACCCCTTGCTCAGGGCTGTGCCTGAAGGCACAGTCTGGCATTATCTGAATTGCAGACACTTTGTGTTGCTGCTTTATGTGCAACATTGACATTCCTTTCACTGCACATACAGTGTTCATCAGGCATTTGAATCTGGGTAATGAGAAGAATGCATAATCCAGTTGCAGCGCTTTGTTTTATTTCCTCTCATGGCTGACATATGAGAGGAATCCGGTTATTCCAAAAGATTATCTGATTAGCACCACAGTTCTGCTTTTCAGGGGAGGAATTTAGCAGGAGTGGGTAGTTGAAAAAGTATCACTTTTTTTTAATCCTACCTTTAACCGAAATTATGAAATATTTCAGAATGGAAAGAAACTGGTCTACCACTTATGTCAGTATTTCATTTGAACTTAAAATGATATTTAAAAAAAGGAGGGTTCCCGCTACTGTAAAGATTGGGTTTAACTTACTGGAAACTTACCCTGACACAGGCATCTCCTGTGTCTTTTTAAGTTCTTCCTGACAAAGTTAAGACATTAGCTTTCATTTCAACTTAACTTTATGCTTTCAGTGTAATTACAAATGGTGAATTATTCCGTCTTGATGTTGCACAGTCTTACTGCCCCTCACTGAGGATATTTATATAGTAAGGGACCTTTTGGTGTAAAGTATCAAAAAGTGGCAAAGTGTTACATTACCACCAAGGCAGGTATTTATTTGCTACTCTAAATGGCTTGTAAAACATATAGAATAAATCATTTAGAGGAAGCTCACTTCCCTCCTACTTAAGACTCTGTGAAAACATAAGCAGTACTTTCTCAAACCTTCAATCACAGCACATGCTAAGATACACTTTTGATAAAAATATACATCATTAACCACACAGGCCATGTCAGGCTCAGTCAAACAAAGTAGTTCTTGCAACTGTAGAAGAGTGAGATTGAATTAAAAAATAAATCAGAAGAATATTTATTAGAAGACATTCTAGTAGATATTAAACTTACTCTTCCTGCTGCTCTTTTGCTAGCTGGTTAACAATAATACAAAACCCAGACTATTTTTTTCTCCAGAAGCTTAATAACTAGTTAGCTAGTTAGGACAGATCAGTTACCTAAGCTAGAGATTGTTTGCTTTTTGCAGATCTTACTGCAATCAGAGCTTAAACCTGGAACTTGCAAGACTTAGATCTTTGGTACAAGGAGCTACTGGGTTGGGCTATGGTGGCTCTGGTTCTCTTCACCTCTTCAGCTGAGGCTTAGTTTTACCTAGAAATTTAATGGGGATTTCTGCACTTCTGAAGAAGTGCTCTAAAAGCTATGATACACAGTCAAATAGTCCTTTTCAGTGGCCTTAAGCTGCTGCATTGTGAAGTGTGTTCTGTTCAGACATGTATTTTTGACAGGAAGTCACTACACTGAGTAGCCTGAGTTGGTAGCTAGGGCATTCTCCTAAGAGCAAGAGCTTTGAATGACCTCTCTCAGGTAAGCAGTATCTTTATCTTGCTGCTTTTGCAATTAAGGAGGTGTGTGGGAAGGCTCCTCCTGCTATTAGCTCTCCAGAGCAGGAGCAGGAAATATAGGGAAGGAAAGAGATAGAGGTACTTTTATTCGGGAATACTTTCTGGGCTCTGGAGCATAGATAGACAAAGACAATTCTGTAAAGTCTTTAATAAACAACCTGTCCTCAGGGTTATCCTGTAGGTTTCTTTGGGTATCTTAAGTTTGTTCTGGCTCCCTTGGGTAGTACCCTAAGTTTTCTATTATCCCATGTCTTATGTGAGGATATGACTGTGAACTTAGTCATTTCTGGTCCAGGGATCAGTAACTAACATGTGGATATTACAAGGCTGACTTTAAGGACCTTCAGTCCTCATTCAGATTTCAGTATATGTGGGCACTAATTCAAGAGACTTGTAAAATCAGTTGGTGATTTCTAGTATGGTATTTTTCAGTGTAATACATTTTTTTTTTTTTCTTATTTTGAAGCTTCATGCTTAAAAAATTGGGAAGGACAGTTGGAAGGGGAATTGTGAAGGTGAATATTAAGCTCCGAAGGTAGCTTTTCCAATGACAAACCCTCCTCCAGTAGCTTCTAGTCACTAGATATATAAAACACATACTAAAAAACAAAGGTGGAATAGAATATTAACAAAAAAAAATCGAAGAGAGGAATTGTATTACAGCTAGGATGGAAAACAAGATAAATGAGATAGGAATAGTTCAACAAAGGGGTAAAAGTATTGGTATTCTTAAAATCTCTTAAAAACATTGACTGAGGTGTACTGAAATGCTAACATTGCTGATTTAATTTCTGCCTTGGCATTGGACTATTACTATATGGGTCTACCACAAACTGAGTGAGTAATACTAGTAAGTCTAAGTAATACATCAAGTATGATTGATTACAAATGTGGAAGGAAAAATGAGAACCAGTAAATATATTTTTATTAGGTCAAATGTGAAGACAGGAATGAAAATTAAAGGTAGAAATCTAAGAACATCAATCTTGAGAGAGTCAGACCCTACCATATATGACTCTAGTCAAACCAGGATGAAATAGTGCAGGCAGCTAACTCAAAAGGAAATGAAAGGTGCTTAGGGTGAAATATCCCAAGCAGACAGGCCGAGACAAGGCCTGATCCAACACTGCATGTTCAGAGTGGGAAGTTCAGATGATAAACCGATCCTGTTTTCCCTTGGGTCTCTCTTTGAGACAAACACACTATTGCTCTTCATAAGCATCCAAAGACTGTGATGCCTATTGAACCCAATTAAACCTTTCCCTGGTTCAGCAACTGCTAGATAGTGGAATTTACATTCCCTTGTCAAAACACCAAGGTATTGGCAAAATACAGCAGCAGAACTTTCGCTGAGCAGCTTCAGGGAAGGAATGGAAAGTGAGTGACATAGATGATTAATGAGCCTATTAAACCTGAAAGTCTGACACTGGAAAGATAAGCTGGCAGTGAAAATGACTCCTACAGTATATGTATCAAGGGCATCAGAAAGAATACCCTCCGTATAATAGCTACCCACCATCATTAGTGGCAGGACATACATATCCAGCATGTGTTGCCTCATTGCTATTTAGTCTGCTCAAGTATTTTGAGGTGAAGGGCCCTGAGCAATCGTGTGAAGTCTCAGCCAAGCTGCATGAGGCTTTGTAAGGTCCGATTAGAAAGGACACCCACGCATCACTGAGGAGATCAAAGCAAGCGTGGCAGGTGACAAAGAAAAAGAAACAAATAAGCAGGTGTGATTTTGTAACTATGTAGTGGCAGAGCAGGAGGCATAAGAATGATGAGGCAATACAAAATCCGTGCTGACCTTGGGAATCATACTGCAGTGGAGTTAGAAATGGTGTGTTTGTGTGGTGACTGTGGTGGTTCATTTCTCTGCCTTTGAATTCCAGTAAAACTCATTCCTTAGATACTCAGAACATCTTTCTGCACAGGATTTTCCCAAGGAAATACGCCCTTGTGCTATACACGTGTATGCATATTGAGTCAGTGTTCCTGGAAGGAGTCAGATGTACTCCCGTTGCACCGCACAGATGGCCTGCGCATGCGCACTCGTTCTGATGCATTCAGAATCCATCAGATTTAGCAGAAACATGCAGGCCATCTGTGCAGCATATATACACAAATACGATGCTTCCTTTCAGAAGTTTCAGTCTTGCTGTATAAGTGCTGTAGAGTTGTGCTGTACAGAGTCACTGCAAATATCTCTGGAATTTCTGGGCTGTTAGCAGATGAAATCTTAGAATTGTGCACAATCTTCACATGTCACCCAAACAAAAATTCTGCATACAAACCCCAGATATTCTAGAAGAAACAAGGTTTATTTTAGCTACAGACTGTGGGAGTTATTTTGTGCCAGCTTTCTTTAAAACGTTAACATCATTTACCCATCTCTAAAGTATACGTGTTAATGTGATGCCTTCTACCTCCGCTCTGCCCATTTAGACAATTAATTACAAAGTGGATCTGGAATTTTCAAATTGGAGCATTTCAATACAAGCACTGAATATTCTCTTTTGGTCTTGTATGGGCAGGTGGAACAAAAGGATTCTTAGCCTTCAAATTTGGCACTGGATATTGTCATATGAAAGCACAGTCTTCTAGTGCAGTATGGCTAGAGCGTGGATTTGCCAGAGCTGCTGCTTGAATGCTTGATTTGTTCCTGCTACAGTGTTAACTTTTATTGTCTCAGTTTACAAATATATCCATCCTCTTCCAGCCTGTCACTGTCATTATTCCTCTTCACCCTTGGAAGAGAAAAACATCCTATTTGATTGAGTAGATCCCTATGGTAATCTTTGGTTGGCAGCACTGTTACGCACTTCTGCTCCCAGGGACTAAAACCCATAAAGCACTAAGTTCTCAAAAAATATTTGATAAGTCTAGCAGATGCAGCTCAAATGGAGAGGAATTATTGTATCATAAGCAGGTCCATTAGACTGATTTTAACCTAAAGGTTGAATTTGGCTTCTTTTCTGCAGTATTGCCACAGCCCTGTCACTGGGGTAATGATAAATCACCAATAATATCCATGGTCCTTTGAGATACGTAGTACAATGGAAAGATAGCGTAATTAGGTGTGGCTAGGAGCAGAGATCTCTCTCAGTTTCAATATCGCTTTTTTTTTAACCTCGCTTCTCAGAGATGCATGATAAAAGGCATCCAGCAAAGCACACAACTCCAAAATGCTATATTCTAATTGAAACATTTTTTTTTTCTCCCATGCCAATCAATCTTGTGGGAAAAAAACCACAAGGAATATCCATATGATTTTTTTTTAACTTTTAAACTTTACATTTTAGCAACATAATTTTCTTAAGAAAACACTGGGTGGGTGATGATCCAATTTGATTTATGCCTCTAAAAAGCTCATATTTCACACAAATATTAATTTAAGGACAAAATGAATCTTGCAATCTGAAATTATGGTGTACATTGCTAGATATCAGCTGATTTGTTTATTTATTTTCTTGATGGAACCATGCTAGTATTTTAGAGCTTAATTGACTATATAAGAAGCAAAGAGTAACTACAGTTATTTCTAACTGGTGAGACTAAAGGCCAAACAGAAACATCCTGACTTCACACGTAAACCTCCTTGCATTTCATCCCCATGGTTTCCTCGGGAAGGAAATGTGGAGCTCCAGACCAAGACAAAATCAGAACAATTCAAGCAGATTGAATTGATCGATTGCCTGCAATAGATGATCAGAAGACAAGAAAACCCAGCATGTACTTGTCATGCACTTGAGACAGTGCTTATGAAATTGCTCTGTCCTGGAAGCTGAAAGCAAAATTGATCTGACAATGTGGAATTTGGAGACAGTAAAGGGTAAACTGACAACACAGTAACAGGTATTTTTATTAGATGATCTAGTAAATCTCCATCACTTCATGTAGGTTTTCTATCGGTTTTTGTTCTCTTTGTAAAGCTATGTCATTACACAACGGAGTGAGTACAGAATTGCCTGAACCACCACTGACCTAAGTTAGTAAGTCAACGTAGTAAGGAGCCACGCAAACATTACTTTGGATCTAGAAACAGTATAAGTAACCAGAACCAGGTCCAGCCTCTCTGCCTGTTCTGCAAGCGCGTGTCTTCCCATCTACCTTGGATTTATTACATATAAGCTAAAAATAGAAATATACGTAGTCCAGAGCTTTGGGCATTTTTTTTTTTATTTGAAACCATTTTCAGCAAAAACTTCCAGTTTTCAGAAGCTCATAAATTAAAAACTGCTGCTTCCAAAAGCCAAATCAGTTTTCGGGTGTTTTGCTGCATTGGATTTCTCTGGTGAAAAGAAAAAAACCCAAACCACCACACTGTTTTTAACCAGGTCTCAGTACTGCAGTATTCTTGAATAACGGTATGCCAGTATTTGCAAAATGAAAGACTTACTAGACCAGGTCTGCAGCTAGTAGAATCTTACATAGCTTTACTGTATTAATGGAATTAGATCAGTTTATGCTGTTCAACAATTAAATCCAGCTCAGATACTGTTAACTCAGGTGGTGTATGAACAAGGGAATGCCACCCAGGCCACTTCATAAAATTCTGGTTTCAACTATGGGCTTGGTTCTGTCTTACTAGCTCATTTCAGCTAAAGGAAAGTTGGAAAGAAATGAATCTGGAGAAGTGTCCCAAATTGATACTTTGCTTATCTTCCACTACAGTGCACGCACTGAGGGTATGCATTAAAGAAAGCAATGTGTCTTCACCATGTCCCACTCCAGAGTTTTCTCCAGGGACGTTCTGGCTTAGCAAGTGTAAAATTAATCGATACATAATGGACTTTTTGTTTATTTCATGCCTTCAAATCAGGACACTGAAAACCTATATTGCTGTGATAATAGTTTTCCGAAAGCAATAAAAAAGTATTTAATTGTTGTAATTTAATACGTGAGAGTGCCAAATGTTTAGCCTCACATTGCCTCCATAAAAAAAGACACTGAATTTATATTAATTGGATCTAATATAGGATTATTGACTATATAAAGACATATAAAACTACTCACCCAGTATACAAATGTTCTAAAACACGATTAATAAAAATATTTTGACTTTTATAATCCTTTGTTTTTTGTGCAAATGCATAGTCTCAGTAATACATATATAAAAGAAATCTTGTTACTGAAAGCTGTAGCTATTTCACAGCAGTACTACAATATAACAATTCAGACTTAATGAAACATTTAAAATATGCTATTACTGATATTGTTCATTTAAATATGCTATTACTGATATTGTTTCATTATACGTTCTCTTGTACACTGTTTTCATGCTTAAGTGACCTCTAAATTGGACTATTGCAAATCACTACTAATGGATTTGTAATGAAATACTCGATATGGGTTTCTGTTGGGACAAAATGTGGCTGAGAAGGTACGCTTGACTCTACTAAACTTTACAAAGCCTTTTGGAAATCAGTAGTATATGCAGAGCTGCTTAAATTAGGGACCCAGCTCCATTTCTGAGTAACAAACTAAGAAGGCTGATGGCTGCGGTGGGGAGGTAAATGGGTGTATTCATCTCTTGGAGATTCAGCTCTGTTTTCTGCTGATGGATAAAAGATGAAACGTGTTAGAGGGAAGAGGGCTGTTTTCACAGCAAATATTGTCACTATTCTTAAAAGTTTAATGAGGACTGTAGTATGTATTACTAGCAGATTATATTTATAGTACTGAATGTATCTCATGATTTGCTATAAACATTACACTGTAATACTGGGCAGAAAAATTCCATTGTTTTCCACAAAGAAAAATATCACTTACTAGTTACTGCAATTTAGACTTTCAGTCACTGACAACGTGGAGGTACAATATAATATTTTATTGTCATTTATTAGCTTCCCTCTTTGGAATTGTAGTGAAACTCTGACTTGAATGCACTCTGGTGAGACACAGAAATGTCTTGGCATGAGCTCTGATTTTCTGATAAATAGTATAAAACAAATAGCATATACAGCCATTAAAACTCTACAGCAGGCTATCTCTTCAACTTTTCAGTCCCAGGGAACAACTGGCCTTTCTGCATTTTTGTAAAGAAAATGATGCCATAGAAGTAAGTTCTAGTTGCTTTCATGCAGCTCCCTGGAAATGGAAGGCAAAAGCTGGCCTTGCCTTTCTTAACATCTCACAGAAATTATTCTTCAAGTACAATAAAGTAAAATAAAAGAAGAAAGGCATGTTTAACAATCATGCATAGGCAGTAGCCTCCTCTCTCCTCTTGTATCCTTCCCCCACCACTGTCGGAGCAGCAAGCCAGCATACCCAGCATCAGCTGAATCAGTGCCACTGACAGATGTATTTAGGTCAGGAGGAACTTCGGTGAATTAATGCAAGGAAGGATCACACCACTGATGATGATCACAATAGCAAATTTTAATTATCAGGATAGTCTAGTGCCATGATAAACCTCAATTCACTAGCCCACGGGAATGCAGGCTGCCCAGAATAAATAAGTAGTAATCCCTTGATCTGAGTGGAAATATACCATGAATTATCATTGCTGTCACTGTAAGTTTATAAAGCATTTTACAAAGACATAGCAAGACATATTCCCTTACTCAAAGATCTTATAATCCGATGTGAGATAAAAACAAGACAAGACAAGAAGCAACAGTGCAGGAGAGATCACTGATTATAAATAAAGGGTAGAAGTAATTGTCTGAAGAAATGTTTCGGCAAGGAATTCAAAGGAAAAGAGAGGGTGCCTGCATACAGGATCAGAAGGATAGTTCCAGGCACACACGGCTGAAAATCAAGCGAATGTAATTACAGGATTGGAAAGAGCAGAGGGACGAGAGGCAGGAGGGAACATGATAGTGCCGAGCTACTAGAGGCAAAATTACATACAGCTCTGTAGTCACTCATCAAGTGTAGCTCTACGGGATGTTAGCAAAATACCCAGAACAGCAATTCCTAAGCATGAGAATGAGGACAGTTTAATTTAGAAGAGTTTCCATGATGAAGTAAATGATAGATGATTCAAACAGAGAGAAGGCATAAGCGATTTTTTTTTTTTTAATATTTTTCAAAAATAGATGTATGAAAGATGTCATTTCATTAACAGCTCTGGTCAGCCCACACATGCAGTTTTCTAAAAATAAAACCTCTGACATAAATGTTTTACCAGTTCCAATTGCTGGTCTGAAAAATAAAATATACCAAAAAGTCAAAAAACCCCTTTCTGTGCTCTGTCAGATCCTTCTATCTATCAGAATAAATGAGAATAAACCCCTCCAGTGATTGGAAGCTGAAAGTCCACCACCCAGCTGATGACAGTAATCATCGTGCTGTGAGGGACTTTTATTCTCTCCTCTAAGATGGCTAAATAAATCTGAAGGTGAACAGAAACCAGTATCTGCTGGTACACACTAGCTTCAAAAATTTCACCAAATAATTAACTGGTCTTATACCATAGAAGCTACATAGGATAATACAGAGTTAGTATCCTAGTGGAGATTTTATAGAAACGGAGCTGCTGTTCACCTTGATCGACCAATACAAAGAGAAAGGTCAGGACTGGTTTTTCTTTTGCCCGGAATGTCACAGGCTTGTTTTCACACAGGCGTTTTCTGTCAGATATTTCTAATAATTTTGTGAGAATTTTAAAAAATTGTATCTGCTATGTGTATGAATAGAGTAGCACTTGTGGTAGGGTTGTATAGATATATGCAGAAAAATCTTACTACGAAGTCATACGTGAGCAGAGGTGGTTACTGAGTATGTCTGGCTTAAGTAACACCGAACAAATTCTGACTCCAGCAGACATGGACCTACTGCTCTTCTCAAAATGGTTGAAGAGAAATCCTCTTTTCTGCCAACGCACAGTCATTCTTCACCAATTGTTTCAATCATCTACCTCACGCCCCACCAGCAATTAAAAAAGGCGAACATGAACTCTGCCTGTGACTAGTAAAATTATTCTGTCAAGAGCTACTATTAGGCAAGATTCACATTTCTATTTTTATCACATTAAGTGTAAATATTAAATATTATTCTTATATATGATCTTGCCATGCATAATTTACAGCTTTTGAAACCCATTCTTGTCCTGAAAGAGAGTGCAAAGTCCTCTACAAGGCTGAAGATTTGCATTAATATCGTTCCTGAATTGTCGTAGGGCGATGTACAATTTCTGAATTCTCATCAGCGCAGAAAGCAAAGTTTATCTCGAAGTGTCAAAATAACATGTTCCTTTATTTTTGATCAGCAGAGTTCCCTTACTTTTGATCACTGCAGAAACAGAACATGGCATACACATAGAAAGGATTCTGGGAACTATTAGCAGCTAAGCTTTTTTGGATTAACAGATTTCAGAAAATTACCTCCTTATCTTTTGATCACAAATGAAGAGTTGTTGAAAGGTAACAACTGTTACACTCGCTCCTATTTGGCAAAAGAGTTGTCTTGTTTTGTGGCAAAGCAGCATGTTATAAAACAACTCGTCAAAACTGTTACATTGATTCAGGGGCTGAGGCATTTCTGTTCATTTCTCATCAATGACCTTGTCTGAAGGAAAAACATGGTATATTCCTGATAATGTTTACCCAAGAGGTAAGAAATGTTTTCAGCAATTGAATGTAAATTGTATAAAATCTCAGCCTACACAGGCATTAAGTTCTGTGCTCTCTGGCATTAACAAAAAAGCGATCCCGAAAGGAGCAAATCTTTATTAGCGTGTACAATGCATGAAGAATAATTTTGATAATTTCTTATCGCATTGACTCTATGACTGTAGATCTGAAGTGAGCGTGGGTGTGTATGTGTATGAATGAGATGTATGGCACAGGAAGGCTTTTACTGAAAGCCCAAGTTGGCACAAAGCGCGTGTGGGTTCGCAAAGGCAGCTGGAAACCATCAGCTAAAAATTACTCCTATGAGTCACAGGGGAGTAAGAACAGGCTGATGAACCTGCCGTTGTGGCACAGAAGCCTGAAGTGACTTCCAGTGACTTCCAGGAAAGTTTTAGCTAGACCGGGATTAGTGCTCAGCTCCCCCAAGCTTCAAAGCAATTCTTTAATTTCTAGGACATCCTTTCATCCCTGCACAAGGGAACAATGAAGACCCACTTTAAGTGTGAAAAATCATGCTTGTGCGCGTGGAACAGGCGCATTTACACAGAAGTATCTGTCTCAGTTGTTTATATGCAACACAAGCGTACAATTTGAGAGGCTTTTTAGGAGACAGCAAAACCAAACATACAAGAGAAACCCAAGTTTAGAGGAAGAGATTTATTTACTCAGACCAGACTCCTGTCTCTCCCGTGTCTAGACTGAAATGGTTACAATTAACTCTCAAAAAGGCGAAGTGACAAAGCATGACTGCTGGGACAGAGGAATGGAATAGTCTCTTTAAATAGACTTAAATAGTTTTCCTTCAGGGCAGGTTTTTATAAATAATCCAGTTTTTATCCTGTCTCTTCAGAGTGAGTACAAAGAACACAAATAGTGTGATATAAATAAGATTCAAAGAATGTGCGGTGATCTCCTGCTTCCCTGTTAAAATGGCCCACAGTAATTATTGGCTAATGCTTAGCTGGGCTGTCATTCCAAAACTCAAAACCAAATGGAATTTTTCTCGTGGAATTTTGCTGCAAACAGAAAAATCAGTGACAAGCTGGTGAAGGAGTATGAACTGTGCAGACACACTCCAGTGTGACTGGGCTTGGTTTGTGTTCTGAGCAAGGTACGACTGTGACCCTGCGTGAATTTCTGGCTAGAGCTACAAAGGGGATGGAGCACTTCTGAGTTGTCTCTTGAGCTTTACGCATCTGTTTGTATCCAGAACTCAGACTGATAGTGAGGAGAAAATGAATCCATTGCAGCTGAAATACAGCCTCGCCAAATGAAAATATCTACACTTTCCTAAATTCTAGTACAAAAGAAATAGAAGATTTGTTTCTATCAGAGCATCTCTGAAATACCAAATGCTGTTTTACAGGCAAGTGGCTAATCATACTTCTATTCCAAAAAATGCTGATCCTGGCAAAAACCCATCATATTAATTGCTTACGGTATGGGTTTGTTCTATCCTGTTATTCAGAAAACGCGCAGTAAATTTTCAAGTTATACTCATGGTTATCTAAGATGGGCAGTGGAGAACAGTATAAACAGAGAGGAACCTGGCTGATTTATCAAGTGCTGTAAAATTTTTAATCATAACTCCCTAAAACAGCAGATAAGTCTCTGGTTTAAAACTAAGCTTCTTCAGTGTTTCCCAACTCTATTTGTTCATTTTATGTATTTATTTCAGGGTCCTGAAAACACGGTCCCTGAAACACTGCTGACATCTTTTAATGTTACTCACCTCTTCTGAAAACCACTACAGCCCATAAATCTACCTGCAATCCAGTTAAATAGCCTTTGTTCAGTGCTCCTAATTGATTAACTCATTGTGACAATCCCCCAGTTAGTTGGGAGAGAACAGTAGCTAAGAACAGTTAAACAACTTGTCCAAAATCATATAAAATCAAACCTATGTTGGCTAGGCTGGAATTGTTACTGGGATAAACCAAAGCAATGACATTTATAAAACAAGAGTAAATAGTTTATATAAGAAACTGTTTCTGCCAAGTAACATCTGGAATTACTGTTGATTCTCATATTTATGATTTTGCAATAATTATAGAAGCCTAAAAGTATATCAACATTAAGATTTTGCAAAATAGAATCTCTGTGTCAAAATACCTGGCTGGTCACCAGGAGGCAAACTACTCCTTTGCATCTTCTCGTTCATACCCAACCTACCATACACAGAAAAACACAGACAAAGAGGGGACTAGCAAGACTAGACACCAAATGAGTGCTAAAGATTTCTGGCTTGGTCAGCTGTGCCTCAGCAGTAGCACTCGTATTAATGCTCCCTGAGCAAGATCATTGCCTAGAGGTCTACTGCACCTTTTATTTCGTATTAACTACATCCTTCACTGAAGATAAAATAAACAAGTGCTGTGGTGATGCTTTGTAGGTCTGCAGACCTACACATCTTTTCTGTTTAATAGGGTAACTATAGAAAATTAGTTTCTTTTGAGTGACACAATCTCCGTCAAAATTAGTCCAAAACTTTGGCTTAAAAAGATTAAGCAACTTGTCTTGGTATCCAACAGGACAAAACCCCTGAGAATTCCTGGTTTAATGTAGGCTGCCTTCTATAAGGGATTTTTTTTCTTTCCAAAGAGATTTTCCCAGTTTACTGTAATTGGTTTTGGTTTAGGCTTTTTTTCTCTTCTCGTGAATTACCTATATTTATTTTGCATTGATTATTTCCCAAGGAATTTTTTGTCATTTCTTCTGTATAAAGTGAACTTCAAGGTCTTCTGATGAAAAAAATCAAATCACAGTAAAAATGTTCCTGTACAATACATCCATAATAAATAAGCATTGATATTGTAAGCTTAAGAGAGAATTCATTAAGAATCAAATAACAAAAGAGAAACTCAGAAAATAAAATATGAAAAATTAATGGGCTTATTGTACAGGAAAGGAGAGCAAAGAGAATAAAACAAGAGAGCTTACTGTAGGCAAGTATGTTTAATGTTTATTTAAGTAAAAACAAAATGTAAAGAAAGTTAGATTAGTGGGTAGATGAAAAAGATATCCAGTGAAGCTAAGAAATAGGAAAATAATAATCCCTATTGAATTTTCACAAAATTTCAGATTTGTCTCATTTCCCTTTGTAATTTTTTTTCTCATTTAGGAAAAAAAATAGAATTAGCAGTGATCAGAGGATCCATGTTAGTCCCCTGTAAGAAAAGGGGAAAAAATAGTTTGACGACTTTAAAGAATATATTTTGCATGAAAAATTAAGCGACTCTGTAGGAATAAAGATCAGAAAAATAGTATTCTTTCTGATATTATTTTCGGGATTTTCACAAAGTCATAAATACACTGTTACTGCCAGAATAGATCATTTGCTTAATACTACATCAAGGTATTTCATGTCTGCTAAATAACTGCGTCCTGAAACTCTACCCACTCAGCTCTTCGGGCACAAAAATAAACACTGCTGTTCCATTTTGATGTGTACAAATGTATAAATCAAAGCAATGCTGTTTTCCTGGAAGTTTTCTTGGACAAGAGAAGGCTATGTATTCGAAAATGTCCCCCTAACTTTCACACCTATGCACGTCATTAAACTAGGTAGGACGCTAGAGGGTTGGTAGCATATGTCATTGATTGGGCAGGGTACAAGTACTGAGCTAATATGTCACGTAACGCATTTTTGGTACACAACTGGTAGTTATTACAACCTAAGTTTATGGATCTGTGTGAGGAAAACTACTTGCAGGTTATTTATTTGTACAATTAACATACCCGCACATGCCATTATGCTAAATAAAGCTAATAAAGGGAGTTCGATATGCCTGTCTCTTCCAAAATACATCTGAGTGGTGGCAGTACAGGCTGTGGTTCCGTGAAGGGACGGGCCAAATTTCCCCTCTGAGGCCAAGCAGTGCCTCGCAGCCCTGGCACTTCATCTGTTTTAGGCTATCAAGAGAGGAGAAGGGTGATCTGCAGGCTGTAACACACCTGAAGACAAGGTCCACAAATTACCTAAGTCTGCAAACAACATGCCTAAGCCTTTGATTTTATAGCGGTCTACGCTGATGAAAATGCTTATCCCTTACACAGGGACCTAGTAGTGGTCCCCTTCTCCTGCTGGTGCAGGTGGGGAGGAGGTGGGTCTCCAAGTCAAACCTGGTTACAGATCTCCACTAAGATTCACAGCTCATTTAAATGCCCTGGCTATCTCTACCAGACACGTTGATGGGGAACCCAACAAACCCTTTAGGTTATGAGTCTATGCGAAAACTAAGCACTCTGGGTTCAGAGTGTCTAACGTAAAAAATGCTGCTTTAGGAAAAGATTGCAAAATACTGCTAGTTTTGGGTTGCTCAATCAGAGGGCGATGTTAAGTGGTGGTATGAAAAGCACTAAGACAACAAAAATTTCAGTATTTCTTTTGCATCCAAATTCTTTTAGGAGCCCACATCAGCTGGAATATCATCAGATCTTGTATCGTCTCAGAGCAGCAGTCTTT
>NW_010404408.1:14308-20165 GCF_000710305.1 Buceros rhinoceros silvestris | reverse complement strand
CTTTCCCTAGCACGCACACAAAGCACTAGCTACTTTAAACATAAATCAAATAAATAACCCTGCTCAAAACACACAAACACTAACATTTCTTTGATAATCAAGGCTTGAAAAAAACATATTTTGACCTTTTTTGTTAAAACCAACTTTTTTTTTTTTTCAATCTCCTGGATGAGGATATTTATTGCTCATTTGTTTATAGACTAAATTGTTCCCATCACTGTAAATAACTTCTGAAATGTTGTTCTCTCAACTGTGCTAAGCTTTAATATAGCATAGTAATGAGTGGGATGTGCAACTTCTGCTTATCTACTCTATTTTGGACAATGCCAGTGGCTCATGTTTATTAAGAAAGTTGGCAGTGAAACTGAATCTCTGGTTTCCCCCTGGTAGATAAACTGTGTCTGAGCTAACATTCATGAGGATCTTGGAAGACTTATTTAAATACTATGCCTAAGGCTACACTTTTTTTTTCTTGAATTCCAGAACAGCACATAAAGCTTTTACTTTTCAGATGTTCTTTTGGAACTGATGCTTATATATTACAAAGTCTGGCCGGGATGTTTTAGAAAGCACCAAGAGTCTATGTCTGAACTGACTGTTCAGGTATTTTTGCATGCTGTTATCCCCATTGCATGGAAGACTTTTTTTTTTTTTTTGAAGACTTAAAGCGAAAGGTAAGTTCCACCTTGCCAGTATACTCATGTTTGCATTATAAAATTCTAGGGAAACTGAGCAAGTATTTTCCCTCCTTTGTCTGAGACTATTGTCTCAGCCATTCACATATGCCTAGTGTCTTCTTCATGCCACACTAACCTATGAAGTTTCTTCACTTAATCCAAACATTTATTTTAAATGTCAGTTCTGCATGATTGTTCAAGTAAGATCTTTTTCAGTCTAAATGCATAATCTGAACCTTTCCTGCAGTTAAAAGTAGTATCACACTTGTCAGCTCTTCAGGCAGTAGCCTTGATTTCATATTATCTCTGTGCTCTCTTTCAGATGTGCTGAGAACATCTGAATATGTTTAGATACCTTAAGAGGAGAAAAAAGCTGAAAAATAAATATGTCAGGTATTAGCCTATTTATTTCATCAGTAGTTAATTGCACCAGTAGTTAATATCGCATGTGTTGCTATTCTTCTGTAACTGTCATCTAAGCATCACATAAAACAAAATAGCCCATAGAAAAGTGGCATTTTTCATCACTACAGGAAATTTTGAAAGGGTCAAAGCTCCCTGGAATATTCATGAGGTGGAGATGCTTTTCAGTAAACATACCTTGTCAGATTTTCTAAGAATAACTGTTGGTTCTATCTCATTGGTGCCTATGCCATTTTTTACACCTCTGGAGATACTAAGATTCTGTATACAAAAATTTTGTGTATGCTGAACTACAGCAGATGAACTCTTCTGAAAACCAGGATCATATTATTTTAGGGGAAAAAAAGAACAATTATATCACTAGAACTTTAAAAAAAAAAGACCAAAACCAAACAAAAAATGCAGAAAGTCTCAATGCTAAAACATAATTCCATGGATGCCATGTGGGGTCTGAGGGCTCAGAGCTGCAGTGACTGTCCTCCAAGCTCCTGAATGGAATCCAGTATCTTAAGGAAGAGGGTTCCTATCTCTGTCCCATCTCTGCGCAGCCTAAGGGAGGGTTAACTCTTGCACACTGGGTCTGAAGTAGCCAACAGGCTGAACAGGGATCCTATTCTAGTAGATCAACAGGTACACAACAGCAAGCTAAATCACTAAATATTGATCTACTCTGGCTCTTAGTCCTCTCCAGGAACTTCAGATCTTTAGCAAGCACTCCTTGCTGAAAGCAGAGACCTAGTCTCTCTGAGCAGTATTTGTATTTTTCTTTTAAAACACTCCTGAAGAAGGAGATACTGAGTCTTTCTTTTCTATACAATAGCCAAGTGGTAAGAATGCTTGCCCCGTAAAAGGCAAGCACAGATTCAATTCCCTCTTGTCTGAACTTCAAACCTCATCTTTTATCTTCCAGATGAGTGCCCAAAATACAAGGCTTGCAAGACACAAGGCTACTCAGGAGGTGGGGAATGCTGTTGTTCTTTTAGAGCAGCACCTTTGTGCAGAGAAAAAGCTCTACATTCACAAGGTCACAGAGGATGGATAACTCAGCAGTTCGGTGTTTGAGGTGCTCATTACATTTAGTCCCTGCTCCAAGGCCCGTTTCTGCTTTCTGTTTTTTAATGCAATTTCTGTAGAATGTAAAATTCAGTTATATTTTCTGTAGAGGAGGAAGGTAAGTACAGACCTAGCTTAAACTCCTAGGTGAAAAAACTCCCCAGCCGTCCACCTAGGGCTGGTACTGACCTAAACAGGCTAATTAAACTAATGTACACAAAGAAAAGAAGCTAGTGGCTTGAACAAGAGCAGCCCTGTTTTCAAGGGAAGTGGAAATAGCCATTGGTTAGTTACAGTTCCCTGTTTGGGAGTCTTTAGGAAAGTGGAAAAAAAAAATCTTCCTCATAGAAGGAAGATATATGGGGTAGCAGCTAGACTATGGATCTCAGCTGAGTGAAGCTATCAGCCTGGTCAAGAGTGGTGTAATTTGGGGGCTTATTCAGGAGTGACTGTAAGGCTTCGAGGTCAAACAGTATGATCCCCCTGAAGTTTAGGTTTCCGTAGTTTAAGTGACAGCCCAGGGGAGTTTTCTGGAGAGCAATTTTAGACCCAGCTGTTGTTTTGTATTTTATGTTTTATGCTCTTCCTAGGAAAATCACAACTGATGTATCAAGCACCTTAACCATAAGCCTGATCAAACGTCTAGGTTTGAGTGCTAGCAAAATCTGAACTGAACTCTAATACTGCCCTGTCCTGGTTTGGCTGAGACAGAATCTGCCATGGTCTGTAGGCCCTTAGCAGTTTTGAGTCAGCCACGGCAGCTGACACGAGTTGGCTTCCAGGTGCATCTCGGACCACGAATGTTACCTCATTACACAGGGGAAAGTTTGCTGAGGAGAGGTTCCTCCTCTTGAGCTCTTGTTCTTGCTCCTCTTCCTTCTCCAGCAGACTGCTCTCCCAGTCGTTGTGACCACCATACATTTGCTGGGCTGAGTATAACTTTGTATACTTTATTTTGGTATTAGTTTGGCTGACTTGTTAAATTCATTTTCATTTCAACCCACAGGTCTCCTTTTTCTGATGCCCCTTCTTGGCTGGGGAGGGGTCACTGGGTGATAGAGCAACTCCTGTAGTTCAGCCCGGGATACAGGCTGAACATAGAATGCCTGCATACAGAGCTTGACTAAATATTAGCCTAAGCAGAATAACCTTTTTTTTCTTTCTTTTACAAAAGCTATGAAAAAGATCTCATGGACAACTTATGACCAGCTGCCTGACTGCCTGTTGGTTTTAGGTGCTGCAACTCTTCTGAAGTCTGTGGAATTATGCCAGCTTGCACCCACAACCAGAGTCACTCAGAAAATTCAGTTGCATCTTTAAGTGCAAAATGTCATTAGTTGTACCAGAAGCTGACATGAAGTAGCATTTCCACTTAATTGTCCTATCCTTTTACTGACAGCTTGCTGTTGCTGTCCTGAAACCTTGTCAGTTGGAATTTTACTGGAAAAGTACATTTGGTACCACTCTGAACCAGCATTTTTCCTCATTAGTATTGTTTCAAGAGTGGAGGAGGGAGCGGGAGGGAGAGCAGATATTCTGTCCTACAAAAGTGAAAGCTTTTGCGGTAAAATCGTCTTGATTCTTTGTCTCCTTCCATTTTATTTTCTTCTCCAGAAATATTAATATGCTTTCCCCCTAGAATCCTTGAAGTTTCTGAGTATGGCAAACTCTCATACCACCCATTCAGCTGCTAGCAATTTCTCTCTTGGAAAGCTAGCAGCCTAAAATATTTCACTCTATTTTGTTGAAGGAAAATGTAATTTAAATAACCTTTATTCACAAACTCTGGTAAGCGCATCGCTGTTAGTATATCCAGTATTGTATACCAAGATGCCTATTAAAATAAATCAAGGAATACTCCCAGATAACCTCAAATAATTACAGAAATAAACTTATGCTGGCAGGATCAGCCAAAATTATAATAATGATATTAATATTTGGTTGTCAGAAAGCCAGTGGAGGATATGAAGCTACTTCATATACAGTTAATATGTATCTCATGATGCCTTATGAGCCTGGAAGTGAAAAAACTAAGATTATAAGTGCAAGTCCATAAAATTATCTGATATGGGTAATTTTCATGTCTTTGGATAAAGATTTTGTTTTAGACTTACTAAAATCCTACCTTCTCAAGGTCTTGTATCCCTGAACCCGTGAGAACTAAGAAGTTATACCAGGTCATTTTCACAGGTATCAGTTTCATGTTCAACTACAACCCAAGACTATTTTTGGGCTCAAATTTCATAGCTATCTGCCTACTCCAGTACAGATGCCTTTCCCATTGCGATTTCTGCCAGTAAGAGCAAGGGCTTTCCATAGGAGCAGTCTGAGAAATCAACTGTTCCTTTTCCTGTGGGTCAGGTAATTAAACACTTCAAATTTGCTGCTCAACTGAGTCCTATATCCGACTGAAGTGTCTTTTTTTTAATTCCTTTCCAAGCTTCTGAGCTGAACAGATGGTTAAACCAAAGTGGGGAAAAAGCAAGAATTTATTCTTGCATGCTCCAGTTTGCAAAACACTTCTCAGCTATGCCTTGCTCTCTTCCATTCAAACTGTGTGAAATGGAAATAAGCCAGTTGACACTGCTGAGTTTTAGCAATAGGACACTCCCCCCAGCATTGAGAAGACCTTAGATAGGAGGCTTGTATCCTCAAGTTGTAACTTCTAACATTATCAACAAGAGGAGTCTAGCTGATGTTGAGACACAGGTTTGATATTCAACATAAAGTAGCTAGCCCCAAGTGGCTGTAAATACTTCTTCCTTAAAAAAGGGAAAGATGTCTTACTGTACTGAGAAATAGCTGTTTGAAAATCTCACACGTAACGTCTGCAGGACACCACCTTTGAAAGTAAGTAACTGCTGTATTTAAAACCAAACTTTAAATGGTTCCAAAATACAGACTCCAAGTCATAAATTATGATTTTAAGTATGCTTAAATCCAGACCCATTTGAAGTAGAAGAAAATATGTCTATTTTGCATGGTAGAGGCCAAAGGTATAACATTGGAACTTCTCAGAAGCAGCTCTTGAAGGCCTGGATGTTAGATACAATTAAATGAGATTGTAGCAGCCTATAAGGGAAATTATTACTGTTAAATGTCCATACTGCAAGTCTAGTGCACACAGAATAGAGACAAATTTTAAAGTGGGTTTTTTTTTTTTTCAAAGTTTTGAGAAAGGCAGGGGAAAGATGGCCAGGTGAAAATTAGAGGGTAATTATCACTATGTTGGAAAAGAAAAAAGCTAAATTACTTTTAAATGTCCATACTGCAAGTCTAGGGCACACAGAAGAGAGACAAATTTTAAAGTGGGTTGTTTTTTTTTTCAAAGTTTTGAGAAAGGCAGGGGAAAGATGGCCAGGTGAAAATTAGAGGGTAATTATCACTATGTTGGAAAAGAAAAAAGCTAATTAGAGCATCAATAACAAGGACATGTGATGAACCAACAGAGAGTGTAAAAGTGATGGATAAAGAGAGCAGGGCAACATTTTTTGTAGATCAAGAACATTTGTTATAATGTAGGATGCTAATAGAAGCTAGTAGACTGGAAAGAGATGCTAAAAATGCTGAGAGTAGAACACAAAATAGAAGAAACAGAGAAAAAAATGTGAAAATATTACTATTTAACATAAACCAGCATATTTCAATACCTCTGTTAAATTAGGGGAGAGGAAAGGGGAGTAAAAAAAAGACTTTGTAGGGAA
>NW_010404408.1:0-14214 GCF_000710305.1 Buceros rhinoceros silvestris | reverse complement strand
GGAAAGGAAATCCTAGATTTAATCCTGCAGGGACAGGGCCCTGAAAATGACACAGAAAGGAAAGGCTCAGTCATTAGAGATACGGAAAGATTGCAAAGCAGGAGACTGAAACTTTACTGCATTGCAGCACAGGATGCACAGATGTGAAAAGAATAAAGGGATAGCTGGAGAAAAGGGACTTGATGCAGCGTCACAGCACTTAAGAGAACATGAATTTAAACTGAAGGAAACCTGTACCCTAAAGGAATGAATTGAGAATTCTTTAGAAGAAGAAAAGTGAGGGGAAAGAAAAAGGTAACACTCCCTGAAAAATAACCCAACATTAGCTAATCTACACTGGCCTTCTCCCATCCTCATGTCCTGTGTCCTTACGGCTGATGCAGCAGTGCACCTTTAGATGAATGCGTTATTCGCATGTAACTGCTTTCACAATTTCTGTGGTAGCATTTTTCACATACTAATATGCTTTACCTTGTGACTTAGTAATAGTACATCAGACTGCTGAGAGAGAGGATTTCTGCCTGTACCTCCTTCCAGCAGCTTTGCAAATATTCCTTTTCTCAGCCCTTGAGTCTGAGCCCCTGTTGCAAACGCGGGTGCCTAACATTCCGTGTAAATTCTAGTGAAGTCTCTTCCTAGATGGATGATGAATTCTGAGAGCAGACCACAGCTGTGGTCAAACGCTTGAGATTTTGCGTGCTCTTGTATGGGAATTGTCATATTATTGTATGGGAATGCCATATTATTATTATGTCAGAGTGTTTTCCTTCACATTGGAATACTAACCAGTTATTTTAAAGCCATGAAGAGTTTGCATAGGTGTTTTTCTTTGCATATCTTTATTCTTAATTATATTTATGATTTTAAAGCCTTGATAGCTTTATAACTGTGTATCCTCTTCTGTCAGATAAAGACTGCATCTTAGCTCCTCTGGAAGTCTGTTGTTATTATTGTTTTTATAGCTTTGCTCCAGTTAGGAGAATGATATAATATTAATCATTTAAGTATTCCCTTTTTGTCTCTCAGAGAGATTCTCTGTAAGAGACACCGTATGTCTGTTTGGTGAAGCACTGTTGCTCCTGCGTTAGCAGACGGGGTAGTGACAAGTTAGAATTTGGGACCGGAGGTGGTATTAGTCAAAGAGGTATGAAGAGCAAATGGTGATTCTTCCCCCAGTGCCCGTTTGCAACAGAAAGCAAATTCTGCAGATCACAAAGAAATTTATAGAAAAAACATACAGCATATATCTGTATTTAAAAGCCAGCTTTTAAAAGCCTGGGTTGAGAGGGCATAGTTTAAGACAGTTTGCCCTAACCAGTAGTTCATGGGCACGTATCACCTGCCAGCCCCTTGACACTTCTTGGCAATAGAGACAGCTGTGAAGTTATGCCAAGTGATGCTAGTAGTGATAGCAAAGGATGATGCTGTCCATAGAGCACCACTTCCTTACGCTTGTACCCGAGGAACAGCAGAGTTTGGAAACTATTGGGTTGGGGACCTGATTCTCCCCCACTGGATGATGTCTCTTAAGGGAATTAGACTGCTGCCTTCTGAGAGGCAGCAGGAGGAGGGCAGTGATTGTCCCCCTGTACTCAGCACTGGTGAGGCCACACCTTGAGTACCGTGTCCAGTTTTGGGCCCCTCACTTCAAGAAGGACATTGAGGTGCTGGAGCGGGTTCAGAGAAGGGCAACAAAACTAGTGAGGGATTTAGAGAACTTGTCTTATGAGGAGCAGCTGAGGGAACTGAGAATGTTTAGTCTGGAGAAGAGGAAGCTACTGAAAGGAGGTTGTGGGGAGGTGGGGGTTGGTCTCTTCTCCCATGTTATGAATGACAGGATGAGAGGGAATGGCCTCAAGTTGCATCAGGAGAAATTTAGGTTGGATATCAGGAAAAATTTCTTTACACAGGGGGTCATTCAGCATTTGAACAGGCTACCCAGGGAGGTGGTGGAGTCTCCATCTCTGGAAGTGTTTAAAAGCCATGTGGATGTGATGCTGAGGGACATGGTGTAGGGACCCTGGCAGTGGAGGGTGAAAGGTTGGACTCAATGATCTTAAAGGTCTCTTCCAACCAGATGATTCTGTGAGAGGATGGTGGCTCTAAATGACTGGAAAAAACTCCAGGTTTCTGAAGGTGTGCTGCTGCTGCTCAAAGTTCGTAAGCCTTTGTGTAATGCCCCTCTGAAACATTTCAAGATCTGAGCACTAGAGCATAATTTCCTACAATGCAATACATATATTTAAGGTTATGTGTATATACACACTTTTCCTCCATCAAATCCCAAGGCATTGAAGAGAAAAATTAAGAATATCCTCCTTATCACAATAATGTTGACAGCTCAATTTTAGGAAATGCCCTTCTGAAGTCCTTTGTAAGAACTGTCACATCTGGAAAACAGTCAGACTCTACAATACAGAAGCACTGGGCCTGACTGTGTCCCAATTCACACAGGTTTGGCACTCACTGTTATCTCGTGATTAAGTCTGTTTGTTTGATACTTGTATCAAAGGAGAAGACGTACACAAAGCCAGACACTAGGAATCCTGTTAAATCACTCGGTCCGCATCTTTTCCACTGGTAAATGTCAACATAATATTATTACATGATTTGTTAACAAGTTTGTACTTCTGTGATCATTGTGAACAAGAAAGATTCTTCTGTAACGTATGTAGCCAGATACTTAGTTAATTCAGTTTTTATTTCTTTAAGTAGCTTCATCTGTTTTGGCTATATTGTGTCCCAGACTCATCCTAAAGGACCAGGTTTAACAGTGATGTGATTCAAACTTTTGCAGAAGTCACCTTTAAGGTAAGCCATACATATTTATTTATTTAAGCCTTTTCTCATTGATCAGCCTTCCCAAGGCCTCAGTCCTGAATGCCCTTTCAGTTTGTCAATATCTTTTTTTTAAAAAAAAATCTGAGACACTGTAACAGGGTTTTTAAAACACTGAATAAATCCAGTGATTCTGAAGAAGTACTACCTTCTTGCTCTACACTCTCATAAAGAGATGTGCAGTTGAAAGCAGTGAAAATAAATCTTTAGAGAATTCTGTCAGATACCATACCTAAAACTTTACCGTTTTAATCTAATTTGCGTATTTAATAGATCATATCTATTTCACCTAAGTACAGTCTTAATATGTACCTTATATCAATAATGTTAATATTTTCCAAATATCTATAGGAGTAAAAATGAACTCTTAGGGAGAATAAAGATTTTTGTGTTATGATAGAATTTTGCTAAAGAATGGCAAGAATATTTTTTCCTCTACTCCAAACAGTATCCATTCTTCTGTCAACACAGTGTGCGCTTTCCTCTCTCCCTCTGCTTTAATTCCAATTCCATCAAAAATCAGAATCCTGTGACTGATGTTCAAAATGAGCTGAGGTGATATTGAGGTTTTGAACTTTATCTGAGCATGTCACTCACTTGAAGGCATTCCAGACCTCAAATGGCTCAGTGCCATTCTTCAGAAATGAGACAGGAACAAGTATTGATTTTTTTTTTCTTTTAAACTGAGTACCTAATGAGCAAATGAAGATATGGTTGGTCCTGGCTTTATTAGGTGATCTAGAAGAGGCTTCCCAGAGTTCAAATATATGGAGAACAGTTTATATCAATTCTTTTTAAGGATGATTGTTATTTTTCTTTATTTTTCTGTTTAAGGGAGGTTGTTTCTTAGTTGTTTTACTGAGGTTTGGAGCACAGATTAGATCATTTATACCACATTGCTTTTCCATAGCAAACTGAAGCTCTTGCTTGGTAAAAATATATTCTTTGGATCTGACAAGAGACTATTAAAATACTACAGCATATTCTTGTTGGTACTTGAGAAAGTAAACAAAATTAAAAGCCACTGGGAAAAGATAATACATTGCTCCCTGAAGGTACAAGTGTTTCTTCAAGCTGAAAATTACACATTTATAAGAAAATCCAAGTATTTTCTCAAAAAGAGTGAGGTGTCTCAAATCTGCTGAAGGTGAGATAAATATGTTGAACAGACAACTGAATCCAGTGAGCAGGTTTGAGGTAAATGTATCTTAACAAAAAAATTATTAGTGTGCAGCTGAATGGAAAAAATCTTTGGGACAACTAAAAGTGGGAATCATCTAAAAACTTTAACAAATAAAAAGCAAAATCCTACAGTCACATGTATATAGTTATTTAGGCATAAAAAAAAGAAGCAGACTTGCTGCAGGTAGGGAGGTTTAAAAGCTTTCAGCAGTTTATGATGACGGGACAGGGCCTGACCAGGTCTAGGTCCCACCTGCCACAGAAAGGAGAGGTTATAGGAGTCATGTAAGGGACAGAGAAGCAGAGACAAAAACTCAGCCCACCAGGTTGGCTGTTCCTGCTGTAACCAGCACGGACAGATGACAGAAAAGTGCTTTCAGTGGGAGGGATCGCATCCTCTCTGCTCTCAACTAGTTACCAAGTGGTGCAGCCCCAAGCAGGCTGTTACAAGTCCAGCTTTCTGGGGTGATAGTATAGGTAAAGTAGGCTGCTTTGCTGTCTGGGAAGTCTGTCACTGTCTGTCACAGTCAACTGCCTATTCTGTCCGTCTGCCCACAGAACTGGTATGGACCAGCTTCAGTTCAGGAAAACCTGAATTAGAAGCTTTAAGTCTATAGTTTTTCAAAAGGAAAATTTATCTGCAGATTTAACATAGATTTGTGTTAATAACTGATGTTTTTTCTGAGTTCTTCTGTTTTTTCTGATGTCTACTTATTCTTATAATTCTACCCTGGAATGTTATATAGGATTAAATCCTTAAACAGTAATTCATAAACAAATAACTTCATCATGCTTTGAAAACATAAATGGTCTTGGGGCATCCTTCTTTGCAATGGTGAAAGTGTTCTCCCTCCTTTTCTGATCTCAGAGCTTGCCAGTTTATTTTACACATGTAGAAAAATGTTCACCAGCTGCATGTTTCCAGAGCTAACGTAATAGAACTCAGATTGCCACTTTCAAACCTGCGGTACTAACTGTAATTGATATTATTGATTCAGCTCATTAAATATGCTCATTCTTTAAAAGAAAGACATGCTGTACATATGCTTTAATGCATTATGGCTGAAATGAGTGCAGTGGAGCTCTTGGTTTGAGAGAGGGCAACATATGGAGAATACATTTCCACCTCAACACGTTCCCTCCTCTTGCATTTCTCTCAGTTCCTGTGTTCTGGGTTCCTTCCCAGGCATGAGTTCGTTATGGTACAGAAGAAGCCCAGCCCTCTTCGTAGGTGAAATTTGCTCTGGGATGAAGAACTGCTCGAAGAATCACAGCATGATATAAGTGAGCAGAGCTCAGGGCTAAGTTTTTATTAAACCCCCACAGCTGCTTTGTATGTTACTGGAAGGTTTCCCTGTGGGCTGCATGAGCAAGTGATGCAGTACCGCGTTGAGGGAAAGGGTCTTAGTGACTCTGCAGCCAGTGGTCCTTACTAATTAATATAGAAGTAGTATACCCTCTCTGCCATTTCATAATCCCAGTTCCTCCAGACACCCCTCCTCATGAAGCCAGACTAATTTTAGCACCATAAAGTTTAAGAAATTGTTTAGAAAACCAAAGTAGTTTTAATATTGAAGTATGCAGTAAGAGTCTGCAATTTACTACAGCATTTAGGCATGCGAAGACATAAAACAAGAAGTAGGAAAAATCAAGCCATGTATGTGAGTGGGTTTTTCCGTAATTTCAGAGGAAGGGCTTTTTTATACATAAAATTTTTCATGTGACTGAAGTGCTGTAAAAGTACAGTGGCACCAGGTTATTCATCTTAATTGAAAGAACCAAAGAATCATTTCCATTAATCTTCAGAGCGCAAAGTTATGTCAGTATGTAAGTTATGTTACGTCACATATACTATGATGTAACGAATGATACATTGTACTGAGGCAGCATGGAAAGAAAATACTGCAGGTGTATAGCATGCACTGTACCAACACTGAAAGACTTGTATTTAAGAAAAATAAAATGAATATTAGCATGAACAATCCACAATCACATTGCATTTCCAATGATCTGTTTATATCTGCCTCCCTGCAGCATTAATGATTAAATGTTGTAACTCAGTGTATAACAATTAGCTTGGGATTACAGAATCCATCTGAATGCCAAGCAATAAGTCTTCATGTTAAGATGGAAATTCTATTGCCATCCATTTACTATAAAAGTCTCTCTGAGAATCTGATCTAATATGTTGTCCAGAGTATGTATAATAATTTAAATAGCATTGCTAAAATTAGATGTGGTAGTGTTGATAAGTTAAGTGCATTTCCAGCAACATATTTTTTATGAAGATTGTTTATTACTAATGTTGGCTTATATTCAGCTCTAAGTACTTGATAAAAATTCCTGGTGTAAAAAAGATGTGTAATCACTCATTCATCAGTAATTTTTTATTATCTCATTTTCTCTTGGGAAAGAAAATATGTCGTATGCATCTATCAATTGATCAAATGATAACGTGAAAATCTTATTCATGGTAAATGCATTCTGAGAATGTCAATGTAGGACCAGACATACCAATTTTTCCTGACGTGAGCTGGCCTTTCAAAGCCAGTGTGACAATTTACGTAAGTGAAGACTGTCCCTTTCAGCAAGGGCTTTGATGCCTGATCCTTCAAATGAGCACAGAGTAATTTTTTGATGCACCTCTCTAGTCAGCCTAATATTGTAAGACTAGAGTTAATTAAAGTCAAATCGTGATGAAGATTCAGTTTTGTGCTGGATTTTTTTTTCCAGTTTCTTCTTGGGCCTTTCTAGCAGCATAAACCAGATAACATGTCTGACTGAATCAGATCCAGTAAAAAAGAAAACTCAAGCAAACGTAGCTGAAGCAGGAAAACAAACACAGATCAGAAGAGCATTAATTAACTGTCCTCCTACTAAGCACCAGTTTCACACTGTGTTTGCCCCATAGTCTGTCAGATCATGGCTTAGCAAAGCAATGCTGGGAGCTGGTGCTCTTGTGAAGCACACGTATCTCTCACAGAATCTTTCCCTTGCTGGGCTCATGTACGGGTAGATGGCAGTACTAGTGAATCAGAGAGAGTGTTTGCTGCAAAGCCCCTGCAATGCCACCTTGAAAGGTTGACAATAAATGTAGCCTCAGACACAGCAGGGTATGACTGGATCCTTTCAAACCATGGAAAACAGATATGCAGACCTTTCCAATCTTTACAGCTTTCACCTTTCCGGAGGGAGCATTACACTCGTGAAGCCTTTACAGTATTTTTAGGCCCTCCTTTCCCAGTAAAGTTTCCACAGTAGGGTAGAAAAAGGCTATCAGTGCTCCACATGTGTGTTTCTGGGCACACAAATCTGTTATTTCTCTTGGACCAACTATGCCTACTGAATCCTGCATGGATAATCCAAATGTAAAAATATACAAATATTGGCAGCCAATAGGGGGCTTTTCATCTCAAGCAAGAAAACAGAAGTAATTCTGATAGCTTTTCCAAGAGACGCCTGGTGGTGCTTATTTGCCAAAGTTTGAATCTGTAATAAACAGCCTACTGCTGTTTCTACTTTGAAGTCTTCGTATTTAACATTTGTCGATGGATTGCCACGTACAGAATGTGTATAAACAAAGCGATGGGAAGAGGCCTACACACGAATGCCATGAAGGCAGTCTGTTTACAAGCACTCGTCTCGTTCAGAAATCTTCCTTTAGTTCTGTGGTTTGCTCAGCCAATGAAATGCAGTTTATCGTTGGATGTTGTATGTGGAGAACCCATCAGTGGGGAAGACAGACTGTTAGAACACCACTTGATTTGTGGAAAGGAATAGATGTTTTGGAATATCCCAGTGTTTTCAGGCAGAAACTTTTCATTTCTCTCCTTGGAATTGTCCTGCCTAGCTCTACAAGCACAAGTCCTACCATTTTTTCTTCAGGTAGGAAGGGCTTCAACACAATACTGTAACATTTAGTTAAATACCTTTAGATTTTGGTTACAGCAGACTTATATTTGAACTTTATTTAAGGTGTCATAGATTTTACGTATACAGATACATGGTACACATGCAGTGCACGGCTGTATGGTAAACTGTGACAGCATTAGAAAACAAAGATTTCAGGGTATGAATCTAAGACTAGCTATGGGCACATTAACACAAATATTAACTGGTTTTTTTGGGAGGAAAGAACATTGGCAGTAGAATTGATACAGATAATAACGTTGATAGTAATAAGGGGAAGAATTTTGAAAGTACGTGAAGAAAAATGTTTAATGCTTTAAAAATTACTTCTAATTGTGAAAGATTTCTGCTTTAAAAAAAAATCCTTAGAAGTTTGTAAATGGATCAAATAACTTTTAAATGAGTTTGACCTAAACCAGAATGATACATTTTGGTTTCTGAAAATAAAAAAGGAAAATTTTATCCATTTTGTTTTATGTTTGACCTCTGAATAGAATGTCCATTCTTTTCACGTTTTTCACCCGTGATAGGTTTTGGTATTTCCAAAAACCACCAGAACAACCATACTCACAATCGGGTAGTCAGTATACACAGTGTGAGAGATACTTACATGTATTATAGGTTGATTTTCAAAATGGAGCTATCCTGGAAATAATGTAGAACAGTAGTTCTTAAGCAGAGTACTTGCTAAGTCTTAGGAACATTATGGTACCTGCAACTTTCTCTAATATGTTTTATTACACCTGCTAAACTATAATAAAAGCTAAAATATGTTAAATGCCTTTTTAATAATTTTTCTTGTGTGAGCCGAATGTGCAACAGAGAATGACAGTTTGAACACATGCCAGTATAGGCATATGGGGTGTTAGTGGTGGGAAGTTAAAATGCTTTAGGCAGCTTCATTTCTCCACGAATGATGCACAGAAAATCAGTTTTCTCCTTGAGGATGAACTTTGAAAAGCAATAGATAGGCAGACGTTTTCCAGCACAATACTTCTCTAACACTGTGGCTTCCCAAATTAATATTTGAGTCAGAATAATGGAACTCAATAAAATTAGCTCATACAACCTATACTTTCTTACCTCTGGGTAAAAATGATTGTTTCTTATTTGTGTCTTCTTTCTAGTTCCTACTGCTAATACACCAATTTTTCTTCTGCAATCCTGTAACATACCAAACAGACTCTTCCAGTAACTTATTTAAGAGAACAGGATCTTGTAGCTTTCTCAGCTTTCTAATGACTTTCGCTTTTTGTTAACACTGTAGTCCCTAAATCTCTTTTTTCAACTTCTCAGTTATACCAGCAATACAATGAAGGTTTGCCTCTTAAAGCATCGCATATGCCTATGTTTAATATAACCTGTTGTGTGTGAGAGGAGGTAGATGGGAGAGATATTGATTCACGCAGATTTGTGAATCAGATAGCTCAAGCAAAGCAGTTCAAGAGAAGGTGCTCATCTCCTCTGCCGGTTCAAGGCTGATGATCCCCATGCCAGTTCCCTGTGAGTTCAGTAGCAAAATTGTCATTGTTTTCAAATACTGCAAAGATTGTGTACTCTTGCAAAAGCAATTATAACCTTGCTGAGAAACGTTCATCTTTCTGGTCACTCTACTGTTGTATATGAGAAAGGTAATGAACCAATAAACACTGGCCTACCTGAAGTCACTAGTGTTGGTTGGTCTGGGATTTTTTTTTTTTTTTGTTGGCGGGGGGGCGTGGGGACAGTTCTCCTTAGTGTATAAGGCTTAGTACACTAACTTCTATAGAAAATCACGCCATCTGCCTCAGCCATATTAGTTACAGAATGCAGTATAACTGATTAATATTATGGGTTTTTTCCTTTTTGTAAATAGTCTTTAACTAGTTACTTTCAAACACTACATATCTATTGGCACTACTCTTTGTGTTTCAGTGTCTGTAAATAAGTTTTGTCGTGGTCTTGATCTTTTAAAAGTTGACTGCAACTGGTATCAGCCAGTTCTTGGAAGGAAATCAGCCATAATTTACCTTTACTAATCACTTTACGTACTGTTTCAACTACAGTGAGTTAATGTGGTGGATGTACATGTTGTTAATTATAAAACTGGAGAGCATTCTCCAGCTGAAATTAATTTATTATGTTCTTCTGGGTGGGAGAAGTCTAGTGTGGCAGTTGAGGTGTAGGGTCATGATTCCCTGCATCAGTTTTACAGTGGATTGTATTAGATGTGACAGGCTTTGCACTGAAGCTAGAGTTTTGTTCCTACAATAATGATACTGCTCCTCTGGTTTTGGTGCAACTTATCAAAAATTGGACTCTTTTCAACCATATTTCTCATTATTTGTTGGTATGTCTGGACTTTCTTTTTTTAGTTATAGTGTACTACTGAATCCTTTTCACAGCAATTCTGCAACAAAACACCCCTATTAATTAATAATTAATATATAATTAATATAATGAAGCTTTGTTAAGGCAGTAAGTAATGCGTAGCAAAATAGGCTAAAGTTTTAGGACTACAGGGTTGCAAACAGAAAATGAAGAAAATTACGAGTAGGAAAAGCTGCTTTTCCCAGATATCCCTCTAAAATAAGCACATCGAGATATTTGAAGATTTTTTTTCACAATGAAACCAATTGAGAAGAAGTTAATCAGTTTGTTCACTTCAATTAAATGTGTCATCTTAGGGCCTTTCTCCCTGGGTTTTGCTTTTCTCTAATCCTCATGATTTAGAAGGCAACACAGCTAAAATACAGTAGGAAAAGACCTATAATTAGAATATAAGAATGTAATGGTACAAAATTGAAAATAGTGCCTTCTACTATAGTTAAAAGAATGAACTATATACTTGTATAACACCTTTACAGTGGAGCTATATAAGTGGTTGTTCCAGTGTAATTATCCTAGTATAAAATTGCACTCTAATCAAAAAGTTAGGGCAAAAAGCAGTGTGCAGACAAGGCTGGTATTTCAAAGAGCTGGGCTATTTTTCTGTCAGCCAGTATACCCAAACATCAAACAAAACCTAAGCAATTATATACACTAATCCTTCCCAATGTGAAGCTGCAGCCCAATGTGAATTCAAAAGCACCAAGTTGCAAATCCTTCAAAAAGAGCATTTACAACTTATAATGGAAACTCCAACAGAGCTCAAACTGTAATAGTGTGACTACTGCAGCGATTCTTCTTTATTGCCATGGCATTTACTGCTGAAATAGTGGTGGGCAGATCCTAACATTCTCAAAATTAATGTGCAGTAACATCCTCATGTGAGGTATTGCCCAAGGTATGGTGTTTTGAAATGTAATATATCAAAATGATGATACTTCTCCATTTAAGTTGTTCTGGTCATTCACTTCATACAATTGCCACTTCAAAGGTACTTTTCATAATTTCGGAATAAATATATATGAAATAGGAGAATCTGAAAAGCATTTGGATTCTGACTAGTATTAATGAGGACTTGGAAAATGCCAACCTATCTCCAGTAGAGCAGCTTTATAGCTGAGAGAACATTATGGCAGAGTGTTCTCTTGTAATGATTAATTTCCCCTTGTGAGCAATACAGTTATGGCCCAAATCAGCTACTCCATGTACAGAACTCATATCGTTTTCTGTCAAAATTCTGCCTGAAAAACAAAAACGTTGAGTCTGTCAGCAATGGCTTGATGGAAAGAAAACCTGAGTATGAACAACAATGAAAAGGGGACATTGTATCTAGGAGAGAGTTCATAAATTCTACCCTGCTAGATTTTCTGCCTTTAATACAGGAGAAGTTATACAGCTGTTAATTTAGTTGCTCATATGTGCGTATGCTTGGTTGGGGTGATAAGAATCTTGTTATTTTGTGTCTTTTATTTGCAGTAGTTACTAAACAAGAAAAAATCTGTCAAAATCAAAAGAAAACAGGAATTCTAAGAGGTGACAGGGTTGCTCATCTGCCTTCAGACTGAAACTCAGAAAGGAGGGACAAAGAGCAAACCAGCGAGTGGCAACAGCAAAAGGAAGCCCCCCAACAGAACACTGAGGAAGGGAACAGACGTCACCTAACCTATGCGGAAGCCGTGTAAAATAGGGGTCCCTATTTTATAACAAAGATGCAAAGTAAAAATAAATTTTAAAATTTTTTTACAGCCTTTATGCAGGTCCCAGTGAGAATTCTTTCAGTGTTGCTACATGACGTGATACTTAGGTTGCAAACTTACTCTAACAGGAACTTCACTTCCTTTATTACAAGGGCAGTATATAAACCATAAATACCTATATGTAGATATGCAATGTAAAGATTAAGGTGAGCTTTAGCAGAAGGTCTTCTGGTTAGAACTGGGTACCTGATGTTTGTGCATGAATAATAAACAAAGGGAGCACATATTTTCTGAAGTTAATTGTAGGTTGGGCTGATAATTCTGACCTCTCTAATTTGTTGTTTCCGTCTTTTAACTTCCTTTATCCAGACCAGTATTTACCTTCAGTCATAGCTGGGGCTCACACCATCTAACTTCAAACTCTCCCCATCTCAGTGCCCTGGGAGAAGGGCCAGATCCCTTCTCTTGGTAATAGAACTTCTAAGAGCTAATTGTTAGGTGGCTCGAGGTGTTCTTCAGATGAACCCATGTTCCTCCTTCCCCGGCTCTGTACAGAGCCCCTCCTCACCTACATGCCTAGAGTTCATCTTTTTCTTTTGCTCAGAAGTGATTTTTAGCCAAAAGTCTAAACCAAGCAAGTGTATTACTACCTTCAGTACCTCAATGACCATTTCAGGAGACAGTATTATACTCCCATACACTACAGGAATCGCTAAGCCAAGATCTTGTTCAAACGAAATTCTAATGGCTTTACTGAGAAAAGTCTTTTGCCCCGTTGGTTTGCTACATATACTTTTTTCTTTTGAAAATTCGTTTTTTCAACCAGATGGTTTATTTCAATTAATTCTTGTCACAGAGGCATCTTTGTAATAAAATACTTCTAGAACAGATGAGCACAATTACATAAGTGCTTTTGTTTACAGGATTATTGAAATAATTACTATTTCACAGGGGAAGTGCTGTTGTAATTTTATCTTTAATTTTTCCAACATCCTTGACATTTAAAGACAGTTTTAATATTATTATTATTGAACTGCAAAAAAGTAGGGTGTTAAATTTGTATTGATTTTACATGTGTGCTTACACTCAGAAAGATGGCATTTCAAAACCTTTTATAAGTTTTCTCTTTTTTAGTAAACAATACATAATACATTCTATCAATGCCAGTGTTTGACTATAGAAGAAAAAATGTTACCTTGCATCACAAAGTACTACAGAATTTAAGAATTATTTGCCTTCCAGTTGTCTCTGAGGACTACAAACCATGATGCCACGTATTAAGTCCAGAGAATTTGACTATAGAAGCACTGAGTCTTTAACAAGGAGAACAACCTTCATACTGAAGGTTATCATTTTCTTTTGCAATGCAAGGCATAAAGCCATTTAAAAGATAACTCAAATTTGTGTTTGTCACACAAGGTCAAAATCACGCCAAGTTTTGATAGGCTTTGTAATTCTGAAGTTTCTTACTAAATAGAAACAATAATTCAAGGTGATGACTGGAAGAAAAAACAAACTCAGAATGATAATGTTCAAAGGAGCCTGGAGACACATTTTGTAGGTTTCAATACAAAACAGCTTTTACCTGGGATGCAGTCCTGCCCTGACCAACAGATACTTGAGACTTTCTGGATCTAAAGATCAAAATAAAGATCTAAAATCCATCGATGCCTTATTATTTGCGTAGGAATTTTGTTGATAAACAAATTATTCATTAGAACTGGGTAAAGCCATCAAAGGGATCTCTGTCGCTGTAGTTTATTATGAGATGCAGTGCCCCTGAAGTACTGCCCTTTTACTATGCAGTGGCTCGAGTAGATCCTGTAAGTGCACAATGATGTTTTTTAAGCAAAACAAACCATTATCTTCCAGAAGGAAAACTGCTAATGCACAGTAGGCCTTGGTCTCTCTATGCCAGCGTGTATCAATCAGCTTTACAGGAACATTTCCTGAAGCATCCAAATCAATTCCCCTTATCCCAGGTGGTTCAGCAACCACCGCACACCACCCCACCACGTAACCAGAAGGTATTACTTAACTTTGACATGTCAAATGTAAAACCAGATACAGCCGATGCGATATCTCTCGGGATCTGTAGTGGTCATTGCTGCTGCCAGACTTAACTGGTGGGAGCAGGAAACGCCCCACCTTACCAACGATAGGGCAGCGTGCTGTAAAGAAAAACAACAGCCGCGAGGCCGCTCCACTCCCTTCCCGTGCG
>NW_010404407.1:0-230 GCF_000710305.1 Buceros rhinoceros silvestris | reverse complement strand
ATGAGAGGAAAGTGGAGGTTTGGAGGGACACGACTAGACCCCATAGAGTTGTAGGCTTTGTCCAGGCTGTATCCTCTCCAAACCCCATTGCTCTTTGCTCTGCTCAGATGTGAAATACAGACATGACATGGGTGGACTGAAAACTGTCCTGGAACAGTTTCTCCATTCCCAGCGTTCCCAGGTGATGCCATTCAGAAACGGCTGCGTAAATCCCAATGGACCTAGAGGGA
>NW_010404406.1:69196-76609 GCF_000710305.1 Buceros rhinoceros silvestris | reverse complement strand
CAATTACATATATTGTAAATTTTATATATAATTTATATATATGACTCACATTACAGGGCCTGCACCATGGACACTGCAACCCAGGAGGCTGATGAGGTGTATGTGAGAGGAGGGTTTCCTGGGCCCCATTTCAGCCCCACATGCTGAGCACAGCCAGACACAACATCCTTCACCTGTGGCTTGACAAAGAGGGATGTGCCTGCCACACAGGGTGATTCCTATTAGTAGCACCACAAAGCTCTTTCCTCCTTCTGCTCTGTATTAAAGGTCAGGTACCCGCTGCACCAAAACAGATAAATCACTGCCCCCCCAAGGGCTGCTGGAAGAGTAAACACCGCTCAGGAGCGTCACGCTCTGCGGGTGCTGCCTGTCGGGATTGATGGGTGGTTGTGCGCAGGGCAGAGCACTGGGCTCTGCAGCTCCGGTGGGAGAAGCGGTGTTGGACTCAGGAGCCTCTGGATTTATTCTGAGCTCTGAGTCCGGGGCCTTCCCTGGCTCCTCACTACCATTACTGAGAGAACAGTTTTCACCACGTAACATGACGGATACGGGGACAGTCCCTGACCACAGGACTCTGCTATCTCCAGGCAGCAACAGATGGTCAGACATGGTTCACTTGCTTCTCCTGCTTCCTATGGAAGATGCTGATTTGAACTCCAAACCCACACAACTGGTATTTTCCATTTTTCATCACGAAATACGAAGTTTACAAGCAGAACAGCATATCTTCTTTGTGTGAAAAAAACAGCTTTTCAGCGTTGAAGATTCTGTTGGAAAAACATCACGCAGCACAGCCTGCTTCCACTGCTGTGTGAGCCTTTGATTTTGCTATCAAACAGGAGCGAGCGGTGAGTGATGCTTTCTTGCCCTGTTTGCTGCACTGGATAAGGACAGGACTCTTCTCTTCTCATACAGGAAACAAGCACAGAGCAGCTCTGCCCACAGCTGCAGCCTGTACCGGGTCTCCACCTCCTGCACAAACACTTATTTCTACAGTTGCAGGACCATAATCACCTTTAGGCCTCTATTCGGCAGCAGTATTCACCAGAAATTGGCCAATTTGCTGCAAAGGTGGCAGAAAGGAGATGGCAGAAGTGGAGAAAAAAAAAAGACAAATATCCTTCACATGCAGCCCTGCCCCTGCAGCCCCCTCCTGATGCCCAGGGGTTGCTGCACGCAGCTGGGGTCTCCAAAGCACTGACAGTCCAGCTCCCAGTTTGATCTGTTACTGCAGCCTCCTCTGATCCACGTCTGCACGTCAGAACCTGATCTGTTGTCAGCAGATACGCGTAGCAGGAGCGTGAGCAAGGTAGGTGTGTGCTGGGGAGCTTATTAACTCGGATCACAGCCACTTAACCTGGGTGTGGGGGTCGTCTTTCCAACACAGTGAATCACTTACACAAGACTGAAATGGAAGAACCAAGACCTGGACTGCTCATAATTTTTTCAAAGAACTAATTGGGGGGTTCTTGAATTGAGCAGTGCCCATTTCTCTCTGCTGCCCGCGAAAAGGCTGAAAGGTTTCATCACTCCCTTTCCTCTCCCACAGAAGAAAATTCTTTTCTTGTAGTTCAAACACTGAGGAAGGAAGAGCTGAATTCAGCCAGGACAACAAACACCAGAGAACATCCTCGCATCCCAGAGTGAGCGGCCCCACAGAGGGGCTTTCTCCTTCACTTTGGGGATGCTAAAATGCTTCCTCTGTTGGAAATCAAATAAATTACTGGTCAGGGCATGCACTGCAAGAAGATTCAGATCTAAAACCTTGCTTTAAAAGACATTTAATTGGCTATATGTGCTCATGGGAAAGCAGGAGCCAATCCCAGAGCAGAGCGTATTGTCCAGAAACCTGCAGGAGACAACCACTGGATCCCTTCTCCAGGGACACGGTGCAGCCCTGACTGAGACAGCAACAGGGATCTGGGAGGTGCAGCTTCTTCTGTTCCTACTAACAGAGTGACACAAAGGACTTGGCAAAAAAAGAAGAAAGAAAAAGAAACATGCAGGCAAAAATGATCATTTTGTGTTTGAACCATCATCTCCCATGGAGTTCAACCCCGTGACCTCGGTGCTCTTGGTGCCTTTGGCTCCCATTTCTCTTTGGCTCAAACTGGGCAAGGACGGGATATATCTCAGCCAGAGCTGGTGTCTGCCAGCTCAGCTTAGATCAGTTCCCATCAACCTTGCCTGCAGATCAAAGCCGGCTGCCAGCATGACAGGAGACACTCCAACTGGGGATTCTGCTGATTAAACAGAAAATCTCACTCAAACACCAACACCGGGGAGGACAAGTGTTCTCACCCGGCACCTGCAGACTCATTCCCTGCCTCTGCTGCAGGGCGTAAGGGAAAGAGGAGCAACGCACACACAAGGGATGAGGGCCAAAACTGCCAATGCTCCCGGCAGGAGATGCTCGTTTTGCATCGTCAGCCTGGCCCTGCTCGTGAGACTAGAGGGCTTTGCTGCTGCGGTGCCGCAGATGCAGGTGGCTGCCTTCAACTCCAACCCCTTAGTCTCCAGCTTTGTCTTTTCCCAGGCAGTTTCTCCATCTGCTTTCCTCTTGTCTCCTCCACGTCAGCTGTGGAGGAACGCAGTTCTGCAGTTCTCATGTCAACCCTAGATGGTGCCATTTAGTCGGAAAGCTTCTGGAGAAGAAACTGACTATTAGAATTGGAAAGGTTTCTTTGCAAGTCAGGCGGGACATGTGAAGGGGTGAAGGCAAGACCATGCTGGACAACCCCCAGCAGGTACAAGAAGTCATGGTACAGCCAGTGGATGGGCCACTACGTCCATCGCTTGACTGCCTGACGTACACCAACACCTATGGTCCCTCCAGTGCCAGCGTGGGCTGTAGAAGGACAGCTCTGTCTGCAGAGCTGGCAGCAGCTGTTGCTGCCATGCTGGTGTTGGTACTGCTACTGAGGACCTGACCCTTGGGAACAACCCGTCCGGCTCAGCTCTTGCCCTCTGGTTTGCCATGGGATGGAAATCCCCAAGCTAGCCAAGGGCTAAACTTAAGAATGGGTTGCACCTCCAAGCACCAAAAGATACTGCTTGGTAGGAGTTTATGTTGTGCCAGTAGGAATTCTTAAAAAATTAAATACCAGAGTAAATGTACACTCTAAGCACAGCAAAGAACCCGCACATTATAAGAAACCAAAATTACCCATCCAAGAAGCTTTTCATCCTCCTCTGTCTCTAAAGCCCTGGCTCTGGGACCTCTGATGTTTAATGTCCTTATTTTGTAACTACAAAACACAAAAACATGAAATGAAATGAATTCATTCTCCTTCCCAGTGGAACCAGAGCTGGCCCCTGCTCTAGCTCATCTGGTGTGCGTTCCTTTGGGGATGTTAACAGCACGTCATCAGGCAATGGGTGCTGCCCCATAATGCAGACAACCACTGAGTCTTGATTTTAAGATCCTTTAAATGACTAAATAGCAATTAATATCCTTATTTGCTGCTATAAATCTTGTCATGGGAGATGCGTGCTTCCTTTCCATCTCCACCTACCCCCCACAGCAAGAGAACAGGCACTGAAGGGTTGTGACTGGTGACTGCTGCTCAGCCCCTCCGAGCAAGCTCCCATCTCTGCACATGCACCAGCTACTAATAGGACTTGAATTCCCCCATCTCGACGTGACGAGGGCACAGCTTTGAGAAGGTTTTGCAGCATCTCTGGTGCTCCGTTCCCAAGAGTCTGCCCAGGCTGACCAAGGTCTGGCATAAGGAGGTTCAGCTTCAACACTGATTCAAGCTTTTGATCCAGTGCTGAGGACAAGACAGCACCAGCATGCAGACACTGCCTGGGGAGGTGGTGGAATCACTGCCGCTGGAGTTTAACAATATAGACATGCCTTGGGTAGAGATAGTGCGGATTTAGAGCAAAACAGAGTAGATTAAATGACTTCTAGAGAACCCTTCCAGGCCTATCTTCTTTCAAGATTTAAATGAATGGCAACAACCACCCTCCTACCTGAATTTAACCCACGGGTCTAAACCTGCTTTGGACCTACCATGGAAGGAATCTGGTGCCAGGTTTGGAAAACAAACAACCACCCTCCTACCTGAATTTAACCCACAGGTCTAAACCTGCTTTGGACCTACCACGGAAGGAATCTGGTGCCAGGTTTGGAAAATGCCTTCATCTTTAGGTTTACTAGAAGAATGCCCCTCAGCTCGGGATTTCCTGGTGGGAGCAGCACTGCTAGGTGAGGACCTGGGATCACAATTCCAGATTTCCCAAAGGCATCAGAGGCTAACAAGAGGGAAAGGAAGAGTGAACTGCCGGCGCAGAGAACGCACAGGCCTTCCTCGCAAACAGGTTCTGTCTTTGCACAGCCACAGTACACGGTACCAAGAATAAGCACCTCGGGAACAGTGGGCAGGCTCTCTGACACAAAAGCATTCCGTGCTTCCAGTAACGCACCACTGTCAATGATTTAACAATGATAATAATAATAAATAAATAGTTAATTACAAGAGCTATTTAAAATCACTTCTCCTAAGATGAGATACGACATTTTATACAGACGTGAACATTGTTTTATTAAAAAGCCATTTCAAGCTACTTGTAAAATGGAGTGTGTAACATTATTTTTATGTACTTCTATGAACATTTTGCCTTTTTTAGTCACTCATACATTCAAATCGCTGTTGTATCCAAGTCACTAAAATTAACATTAAAGCACAACTCTACATTATTATTAGCATAATTGCTCCAGTGTACAAACAATAGACCCTCTGAGCCTGAATGGCTTCTTCAAAAATAGATGGAAACAAGTACACAAGGACTTTGCAGTGCAGAGTGTGCCAGCCCACACCAGCCTGAGCGGGAGCCAGCGGCCTGTCCCTGCACAGAGGCACTGAGGGCAACACCAGTTTGCCATTTTAGTGATGAGAAAATTCCTCAAGTGATCCATTTCTGTGCACCACTACTCACAGCGTTAGAAAGATTTCACAAGTGCCCAAACTGAATCTTGCTGCAATCTCACTTCACTACAGAGGCATGAAGAAGAGATGTCTTTCCTGTGAAGATTATGAGATCATAAAAATCTTTCTGGATTGGTTAGGCCTTGATATACACCAAGATGAACATTTAAGGAATGTAGAATAAGGAAGGTGATTTATGCAAGAATGCATTAGAAACAGAACTTTTGACAGAGTTTAACTTCCATTGACTCCAGGAACCACCATGAGGTGGCTGGAAGGCAGTGGGACTGGTGCAGGGAACCGTGAAGCTGAAGCATCGCCTGCTAAATCGACACGTTGGTAGCTGTGATCAGCAGCCAAATGCCACCAGCCTCTGCCCAGAGATGCTGGTCCTCCGCCACACTGTTTCTCTTGCTATCAGGGTCTTCACCCCGAGGTGGACGAAGACTCTCACATCCTGGTAACTTAAGCCATAGTGTGTGGTTCAGCTCTGAGCCCAGCAGTGGCACGAACCGCTGGCACTGCCCAGAAAGCTCAGGTACTACCAGCCCTCTCTTCCCGTTGAGCGTACAGCTCCTGCACCACGCACAGGCACTGTAGTCCCACTGCAGCACACAGCAATTGCTGTATTCTTGTTCAAAACTTTCTGCAGGGTCTTTTCAGCTTGACCTCTGAAATGCTCATTATGTTGGGGTTGCCTGAACTCCTTTCAATCTCAAAATGAGCCTTTGGTGCTGTGGAGATCCTCTTTGGACCAGGTTTACACAGGATGGAAGGACTATCCTCCATCCCTCCTGAGCTTTTCTTTACACTAGTACCTGTTGTAAGTCAGCTGCTCCCACCTCCTTTTCCAAATCCGCGTTCCCGAATCCACGCTGAGGAGTGCTGGCTGTTTGACCTAGCAGAGTCGCTCTATATGTGTATTCGAATGAAGCCATTCCCCAGGATGCTGTTAGTCAAGATCACACACACAGTGCTCCTCCCAGCCTTCTGACAACGTAATAAATGCATCCACTACCACATGGTTCAGATGGTTATGGAAGTACTGAGCAGAACTGGACACAGGACAATTCCTAATGAAATCTGACTTAATTAATTCTTCCACCCTCCTCTGGCCCACCCTGCTGTAGCTTTATCTAGACTAGATTTCTCTAACATGCTTATGGAAATGTCATATTTCTTGCACTTAAGTACTTTGACTCCCATGACATCTGCTTTTCTACTATCCAAAAGGCTTTTCTCTGTTTTAGGAGTAAATTCAATTTATTTGACATGATTTATGCTTTTCTAATCCAGATTGGCTGCTACTCATCTTCTTTCTATCTTTCACATGCTCGACAAACAGTTAAGGTTATTTATTCAGTATTTTCCAAATACTGAGGTCAAGCTGAAATCTGTCTCCTCTTCCAAAAAGAGAGATGTTTAAAATGGCACCCCAGGTTCGGGTAACTTCTGCTTCTCCTCAGTGCTCATTTCTGCCCCTCACTCCCCATTGAATGCTGTTCGCCAGCCTTTGGCACCACACAACTTGCCCTTGTAAACTGGGTACATGAAATGGTTTTGGTTTAAATACAAACCTGGCAGAATTCCAGTGCTAGACAGTGCTACCAGGCCAGCGGAACAAAGAAAGAATCTCAGTGTGGAAGTACAGATGGAGGGCCAGGTTGGGGGGCTCTTAGATGTCCGGCTAAGGTGTCAGGTGCAGAACCCCTTGAGTTCCCCAGCATGTTTTCATCCTGTAGAAATTAACTCTCTCCTCATCCCTTGAGGAATGTCTTTAGGAGCAGCTGATTTGACCTAAATTGCTTCTCCTCTGCTTTCTCCTTGGTCTGGGCTTTGTTGCCATACAAGTTACACCAACCACCTCCTCACAGGCAGCACTTTAGCGAGCCCCTCTTTAGTGCTGCCGGGGTCATCTGTGAATGGCTTTTCCATGGCCTCTCAGAGTATTCACTGGATAATTACATTTAACCTGGGATTTCTCTCACCTCCTGTGTGTTATTTAGTGCTGCCTGTTCTCATTGTGTCTCACCACACGCTGACTATGCTTAAAGTCCAGCTTTTCTCATTTAACCTACTTCTCATTTTCTGCGAACACAGTATGGAAACAAGAAATCAATCGGAAGCTCATATTTTGTCGAGCTCCCTTTTATTGAACCTTCTATTCTGCCTCTAAACTGAAATAATTTGTGTTCATAGTCCTGCTACCAAACGAAAAATGCGCAGCCCTCTCCTTAGCTTCCTCCCCCTGGATCTGCTTCCCATGAGCGCTCATCTCCCACTCCTCAGTTCACTGAACGTTACCATTATTCCACTGCTCTTCCATCTGCCCCTTAGAAGAACCATGCTCGCACTCAGCCCAGCTGTCCTGTCTTCACCTTCACCGGTTCCTTCTTTGCTTCCTCTTGGGTTGATTCCATTTCTCTGTGTCTCAAAGCATTTCCAAGAACTTGTTCTTGCATCTGCTTTCTGCTCTTTC
>NW_010404406.1:54287-69079 GCF_000710305.1 Buceros rhinoceros silvestris | reverse complement strand
CTTTCCCTTTCCTAAATGTTTATGTAGCTGAGAATCTCACTTCTATCCTCTTACCCGCCCTCCCTCATCCATTAGGGGTAAAGGAAAGTCGGAGGGGAAATCAGAAGGAACGAGGGTAAGGCTGGCCTTTGTGGCCCCTAGGGCAGTGACATTAATGGAACATCTCTGCACGCCAGAGTGAGGACTGAAGGTCGCTGCCACTCTACAGAAGCAATGCACAATCCAGCCTGCTGCGGTGCCAGGATGTATTGTTATGGGTCATAGAAAGGTGACTGCACATTCATTTTTCAAGCTAACCCAAATATTTCAAATAAATACTGCTTCCACTTTCTACTCAGTAATTTCCTTCTGTGGTTTAAGTAAACACATTCAGAGAAGAAAAGTATCACTAGCACCAAGAAAACCAGAAACAACTGATCAGATGAGACAAAACTGGATGAGACATAAGGGCCTGAAATCAAGGGTAGCAAAGGACGCAACGACTATATTGTATCAGGAGCACAAGTCCTGCTCCTTCCCAACACACAAGGGCACTGTACATGCTCCCAGGAGGCTCCTGTGCAGCGTACAAACAACTGCAGCAAACTGGACCAAGCTGGGGCAGCTGCCAGAGCAGTGCTGGAGGCTCGTGTCCCACGTGAGGAGCCATGCTCGGGTGTCCCAGTCCGCCAAGTGAACCCCTCCTTCGCACAGCCTCTGCCTTTTCCTGCCTGAACACACCCCTCCCGGCACTGACAGGTAACAAGCTGGTGCTTGTACATCCCGCGGCGACGCTCTGTTCACCAGCTGACGGGCGATGGTTTGTGTGCACTGCCTGGTACCTTTCAGCTCTGAGTTCAATACACTGCAGCCTCCTGCTCTCTACTGTTCCAATGCGATCTACAATCTCATCTCTTCATTAAACTACCTAGGAAGAAGTTTTTAATAGGGCTCTTTCATCCCAGGCAGCAAATTTATTCTCATTTTCAACTCTCACATTGGGTCAGTTAAAAACTTATCCAGTCCCAGCTCTATTCTGCAGCTTAAAACAAGTTCAAAATCAGGACTGAAATATGTGCATCTTTGTTCTCTTATCTGACGGAAAACTATGCTTTCTTTGGCATGGATGAGGAAGATGTGGAAGTGCTAACAGGTAAGAAAATAACATTTATTGGCACTGAGGAGCTGAAGAAAAGCATGATTTATGTCAACTTTTTAACTGGAAACTGAACTTTTTTGCAGGTTATCAAGACAGCTTTTGCCGGAGTTTGGTCAAATATTTCCTCTGAGATTTCTCTTATTTTTCAGAAGACTCATCAAGACTTGAGTCCACTGAATTATTTCATTTATATTCCTTAGGAAATTCTGACCTTTAGAATAATTTAAAGTAAAAAACAACAACCCACATTTCGAAGTTTCACAGAACGAACCTCCCCAAACAGGCAAATACCAGCGTATTCCGTGATAAAGTCAAGTGTTTTCATTCTGGTGAAAGAACATCTTATTAAAACCGATAGCTTGAGTCCCCTGGACTGAAAACTCATCATCAAAACACGCAAAGTCAGTCCTATCTTTATTTCCAGGCCCTGCAAAACACTGGGACACAGCTCGTTGTGCCATAAAATGTATTCTGTTTGTGATTTGCAAGGTCTTATAAAGCCAATAAAATTGTCCATGTTACAGGATGGAGTCATAAAGCTATTTCAATTTACTTCCTAAGCAGAAGGATAAATCTAAAGAGGGAAATACCCATACTGAAGGATATTTTTTATTGATGTGAATCATTTCCAGGTAAATTAGCATTGTTTTATGTGCACTCTCACAGACAAGGAGAGGTCAAAGCAGCCATGCAGTAAGTCTTCCTTAAGTGGCAGGGAGGGAGGGGCGGTTGTCCTGCAGAAGCACTTTCAGTATTTATTTGCGTGCAGCAGAGTTTTGATTATCTCCAGGTATAAGTGGAGTGGTCAGCAGGTAAAAATGAGTCAGTAGAGATGCTGCTCAAGAGGTGACGTGCTGCTGAGTGGCACTTTAAGGCTTGCACCCTTGAAAGGGGTGAGAGAAGCTCATGGTGAGGACCTGGGAGAGACTGCAGGTATGCTATACCCAGTTTATACTACTTCTCTTTCCTTTGCACCTTAGAATCGAAAAACACAACCCTGAGTTCTGCTAGAAGACACCTTTTGCTTAATTTTGTTCTCAAATACACTCTAAAATCTGTTGTACTCAGAGGTCTGCAGGAGTAACAAATTGCTCTGCTTGCAACTGCTGGCAAGCACTTGGGCTAGGAAGCACATGGCACCAAGTTTCAAATCCCACGTCTTGAGAGGAAATTTCCCAATAAATAGCCTGCAATAAGATAACTGATGGCTACAGCTAGACATACCAGACCTGCAAAAGGCACTCAGCACCTGCAGCCGTTATCTGGGGAAGGAACGCAAATGGTTTGGGGTAGATAAAATGTCAATAAGCTGAAATTAAAAAGCTTTCCTTATCACTCCCCCATTTATATGCAACAGACGCTGGTCCCAGCAGCTGCTGAAGTGAATCGTCACACAAGCAATGAAATGCCAGCTCTTGAGCAAGACGACAAATTAGTGACTGGAACAAGCTAATGCCGTTTGGCTTGCAGTTAAAGTGAAATCTACGGGGTCACTTCCTCCGGTTCGGCTGACAAGCAGAGTAATTCAGTCATTTACCACTGCGGATCTGTACTCAGTCTGATTAAAAGCTCAAAACCTGTGGCTGAAACCTAAATATCTCCTGATAGGATGCTCTGCACAGCCTAGGCTCACGTAGTGATGAGATTACAGTGAGCAAGGACTGAGGCTTACATTTCCCTTGCCCTTTCCATCCCAAAGAAGCACAAGGAACACTTTAAGGAGGACAGTACACACGGCAGCCGGGGACAGAACTGCTCTGGAGCGTGAATAAACAGCCAGGGCACAGCGGGGCTCAGCCAGAATGAAGGTGCTTAGTTCTGCATCCACAGAGATGCTGACGCTTGGCACTCAGACAACCGTGTTTGTAGCAGGGCTGGACAGTCACAGAGACCATTCCAGCCTTTGCTTTCTGTGTTCTCTTTGGAGAAATGATCCTTCTCTGCAGGTCATTTGTCCCTTTGGGAGGTCGAGATCCTTTGTCTCACACTAGCTTTGAGTACTGAAGTTTACTGCTCTAGGAACGGAACAGCACAGCCCTCTGCCACCATGCTAACACAAGTACTTTGCCCGGAACAGTCGCAGGAGCAGGCACAACATGCCTAGCACAGGGCATTCCTAGGACCCGCTGCTCGAGGGAGCTCCTGTGGGCTGCCATCCCCACTGCCCGGCTGCTACAGGAGAGACGCTGCTGCGGGAAGCAGGCAGAACTCCCCCATCAGCATGGAAAGGACTAGAGAGGACAGTGACCCAACAGCTCAGAAAAACGCTGTTCCTTATCTCACTGCATCCTCTGGACAAAACGGGTACTCGGCCTGCTGTCCCTCCTGGCCCTGCCCAGCCCGGGACTGAGGGGGCTGAGACCCTTCTGTAATGCCATTTACCATGCAGCTTCCTCCTGTATCTTCTCCAGATCTGCAGGTTTAAGGGTGTCATTTGCACATCTCTGAAGAGACTAACACTGATGTTGGAGCCAAAAGTTCAGTGGAGACTGCAGAGACAGGACTGATTTGGAGGCTGGTGCCCTCTCTCCCACTGCCTTCAGGTAGCTACAGTTAAAAGAAATGAATTCCACCCAAAGTAGCACATATGTCTCCCAGTGAAAGCAAGATCATTCCAACAAAAGAAAAAAGAGAAATTGAGTTAAAAGATGTCTTACTGCAATGAAGTGGGAGAGAAAGGAAGAGGAAAATGGGAGATCAAACAGAAATAACCCCAAAACTCCTGGCTCTAAATTATTCAAACTTCTCTAAGCTAAAATCTGAGCAGAGACAAAGGGAGCTTGGCAGTACAGCCACTGAAATGGATCATTTCCATCAGTTAAACTTCTCGATAAAAACACAGTGCAGCTGCAGGATGAAGGTTTTGCTGTCTGCACCAGTGCTGTGCCGGAGCCGCTGTCCTGCACAGGCTGCACGGCTGGGTAGTGAGCAGCACGTGGATAAGGGCGGCCGCGTTAGCGGGCCCTGATCTCGTTAAAGCTGACAGCCATCACGCAGGGCCTGTTTGGGGCTGAGCCCTTAGGCCTCTTTCAGCCCAGAGCAGGGCCCAGCAGTGTTCAGTAACAGAGGATCACAGAGGAAGCTCCTTGCTGAGCTCCAGATCCCCTTCACAGCCTTGGATTTAGGCATCAGGATTCCAGGTACTGTCCAGCCCTCCAGGTTTCAGAGAGTGTCTCAGAGGAGCCAGGGATAAAAACCACCTCTGTCCTCATCAGGATCCTCAAAGCTTTAGTGAAGAAGTAACTGTCACAGTCACTGCTATCAAGCCAGAACATAGGAACTCCCAAGCAAACGCCCTCATTACGAGACCCCTCATTCTGCTGCTGGGCCTTAAATACCCTTCAAAGTAGGACAAGGCTGATGGACTGGTCAGGAACATGGACAACTGTCTAGGTCCTTTCTTTTCTAAACAGCACTGATGTCCTGGCTTCTCTCCCACATTAGTTCCTCCCTGTCTCAGTTTTTTCTCTAAGCTTGCTGCCATATCTCTCTCCCCCCCACCAAGCTGAGCCTCTCCCTGCAATTCTGTTAGCTTTGGCCCATGGTGGGAGAAAAAAGCTTCACAGCACCTTTCCTGCATTTCTCACACACTAAGTCTCTCCCCATCCTCTCTTGCTCCCTTCACCTTGCAGCTTGCCTGTAATTCGACAGCTGCAGAGTTGCCAGGGTGGAGTGCACGGACTTGTGAATAAAGGCTGTTCCTTAGATAAAGGAAGCTCCTGTGCTCATGGGGAAAATCATGTGGATGGAGCAAGGGACATGTTTCCCTCTCCAGGAGGTGGTTTCTGCTGTGTGCCAAGAAGCAAAGCTTTGGGTACTAAGAGCTGGCTCAGGTCCTGAGCAAATGAACACTCTGCACCAGCCAACCAACACAAAACAGCCTCCTAATACACTTCAGAGACCTTACTCTGTTTTACTGACTCTCCCCGATGAAGATCTGCCACCATCCTGTATCTATTTCTTGACTTCTAAAAGCATCTTCCTTGCAGAGTTCACGCACAGGGCAAGTCTGTGGCCAGCCTTTCCCGCAGTCAAATCTTGCCCCAGCTGGAAGCTGTATACAGGTGGGTGTTGTGCTTTTGGCTGTGATCGAACGTGTTGACATGGGCCTCAAAACCTAGTAACGGCTGTGGATTTTTCTGCGCTCTTCAGCAGATTCCAGGGGTCGTGACAGGAGTCATGTGGACAATAAACTAGCCAGGAGTGTTGTGAAGATGAAGAACGCTTCATAAAGCCTGAGCCAAGATGGAAGTGCAGCACGAGCCATGCCAAGGTCCTTGCACCTGAGGTACCTCACCAGCCCTGTACGACACACAAACCAGCACAGAACTATATACCCGTCCTGTACAGCTGCAGAAATGCGCCCCCTCCATACACTGGCGTGGTTTTACACTGGTTATACACAGGGAGGTCTATCCTGCTAATTACCGCCAAAGGTTTCCCCGGGTTAGCTCAGCACCCGCTGAACTCACACTGCTGTTTGCTACAGGCCATGTGGCAGCTGCCCTTGAAAGAGTGAACCAGGACAGAGCTCAGAGCCCCTGTCTGCGGTTCCTAGCCGGCATCCCCGCGGGCTGGCTTCTAACACAGACCTGTTGGCGGGAGCTGCAAGCGCTGCCAAAAGCTGGTTACACAGACGAGAAGTGACACACTCCTATTCTTAGGCACCACGAGCCTCCTGACAGGTTTTCTCGTAGTGTGTCGCAGACGCTTGCAGAGTCTGGGAAATCCCCAGGAGTTTTACTTTGTTGGCATCTTTCTTACATCGTACCCCACACCCCTCAGAGAAATCCCTGATCCCTCTGCTCTGGTACAAACTTTCGCAATAACAGGTCAGGAGTGCAGCAGGTTTCCGCCCCTGTCCAGAGCCTCCCTGCGCTGCAGCCCCCGGACAGCAGCTCCTCTGCTGCTCACCCACCTTGGGGCTCCCCACCAGTGCCACCAGCTCTGTTCAGGCAGCTCTGCCAGCATACTTCACGCTGCCAGGGAGCATCAGAACGCAGCCAGGCAGTGGCAAGCACTAAGCGTGCCTCTCCCGCAGCCTGTGGGCTGCCTCCGGGCTCTGTCTGTCTGGGTCGCTTGTGCAGAAGAAACGCAAGGGCTCAAAACAACACGAGAGCGAGACCTTGTCACTGTGAGGATGGTGAGTAGAGAAACCCCAGGCTGACAGATCCTCCGTCCAGGTCCCCTCTTCCTGCCCTGCTCCACAGCACCCTGCCTCGTGCTTTCTGTTCTCACTACAGGCTCCTCTCTGCTTCACCTCCCCGCGTGGCTCAGCAGCCCTTCCCATGGGCACAGATGAAGAGGGCACATCGGAACGGAGTTGCATGAACAACGGCAATTTTTGTGCATTAGCCATATCAAAAATTGATGAGAGAGAGAGAGATGTGGATAGAGAAAAGAAAGGCGGGGTGGCGGCGGGGGGAAGGTTCTACTCAACCTGAGTAGTATTAGGGAATTTTTTTGGTTTTGCAAACTGAAAACAAAAAGATCCTTCTCAGGTCCAATAAAAACTGAATTCCCTTAAAAATGCTTTTGAATCTATTATTTCCTAATTAAAGTGGAATAAACTTAAGAGTGAAAAGCTCTTTTGAACTGAAATAATGAGAAACCCCAGCTCATGAATATCTAAATTCTCCTCTTTCAGAATTGCTCGGTCTCACTTTTATCCCTCATTTCGGAGTTAACCGCTTGGTCACTATAACAGTCTCACAGAGCAGGACTGCAAGGACCTACAGAGATTTTCCAGTGTTTATTTACTGAACTAATGGCTTTATCTCCAACAGTTTACCTCCACTAAAAATTGGTGGCTACTTTTAGGCCAGGATCCGAGGGCGGAGGGCTCGGTGGGTTTCTGCTGGATGCAGGGCCTGCGGAAGGTCTGCCTCTGTACAGTCCTCCTGGACTCCACCAGTCCAGACCTCGTTCCCTGGACTGGCGCCAGATGAGCAGCTGGATAGAGGTGCTAGATGTCTCTGCGCTCCCTCCCTGATTCTTTATAAATTAGAGGTTTTGTTCTTAGCTTCAAACCTTTCAGGCAAAACAGCTGGGAAACTATCTCCCTTCACCAATAAAAGACAATTTCCTCCATTTCCCTGACCCTCTTTGCTTGCACCAATTAAAAATTCAAATAACACGCAGCTACAAACCCACAGCTAAATCCCTGGGAGCACACTGTAATAATTACCTTAAGCAGTATTTCTCCTTCTCTGCATCATTCATTCATACTAAAAGACATCGTGGGAGCATTTTAGCCAAGCGGTACGAGCACACAGGTGGCCGTATTGCCCAGCCAGAGGGGGTTTCTCTCCTCAAAGGTAAACTCTACAGTGTAGTCCAGCAGCCCAGGGAATCACAGTTCCTGGAAAGAGCCTGCAAACCATGACTGGAGTGTATACATGGGCTTTTTTTCCCTTCATCCTTTCTAGTAGCAGCAAAGAGCTGTCAGAGATGCAGCGATTTGCCCTGTCACTGCTATTTCTATACATCAGCAATTGGAAGGGGAAAAATAATGAAGAAAAGGGAGGAAAACACTCAGTGCGTTATCTCATTTCAGCAGCATCTAGATACTGCCCGTTTAATAGCGGTTCTTTATACAAGCATTTAATCATGCTGTAAATACAGGGAGTACTTTGAGCCACAAAACACTTCAGTTAATGAGATTAAAGAAGGATTTACAATTCAGCTCTGCCTTTTCATTCTCTCCCCTGGGCTGTGCCCCAGGTTTTCAGAGTAAATGCTAGCCTCTATTTTAGGGGAAGCTCTGAAAGCAGCATCCTGTCCCCCCGAATCACTGTGACTGACTCCAGGAGTAAAGATGTTTAGTACCTGCTGTTTTCCATTGCCACTGTCTAGTCCCTCCTACGGAGAGGCTGGGAAGAGGTGTTTAAGGCAAGACAGTGGCTCAGAAGTAACAGCACAACACCCACAGCTTCCCAAAAGGCAGGAGGATCTTCAGCTACTGCTGCACACAGTACTGCCCTGCTGTGGTGATGGGGAAACTGCCACAGACCCAGTGAAAACTACAAGGGTAACATAGAGAAAGGCCAAATTCTGCTCCTGGTTGTTAGAAATGCATCAGGAATTGTGCTTAAAACCCTCAGAGCTTTTCCCTGCTTACCCCACCGCCACCGAGTGAACAGGCTCTGGCGAAGCGGGCACTTCATCAACTATGAATGGATGGAACCGTGGCCGTAACAATACCCCAGCCTCCAGCAGATTTAATCTGCATTTACACCAGTCTAGGAAGGACGAACCCTGTACGTGTCCTGATCATATCTGCTGACATGATGATCCACTTTTACCCCGTCAGCACCATAAAAGCAACAGCTCTCGAGCCACAGTACCCTCTGCCTCAGGCACCCTCAGCACAACGTGTCAGCAAGTTTCTAATCCTGGAGCATTATCGCTAGAGATGGGGCAGGAGGAGCAGTGCGGCTTGATTCATTAGCTGATGTTTGTTCAGCGCTCTGAAGTGCTGTATAAGGACTAAGAGTTACTATTATTATTTTTCTGATCTCAGGATGAGTTTTCCTTGCTGGTGCTCAGAAATATTTTGCCATGTAAACTGAACTAATCTGACTGGGAATAGCAGAGACACTCAGAGGAGGGACATGCTGGCAGACATCGTCTGATGTGCTTGTACTCCCTAAACCGCAGGCAGATACAAAGCCTGTCTGTAAGCAGCTTCTCTCTCCCCAGAGCTGTGCTAAGCCAGGGACCCCTTTCCCCTCTGCACGTTCCTGGTGGCCTTTCCCCACCCTGGTCCCATGCTGGAGTCTAAATCTAGGTGGCGACTCCTTAAATGTCTGGGGCAGATCTACATATCAAAGCGCTCTCAAGGGACAAGTGGGTGTAGTCACAGCTTTGCCTCCCCAAGCTGTCAGTCATTCTGACACCTGGTGGCTGAACTGACACGTAGTGGCTTCTCACCTTTTGCACCACCCATCCTGGTGCAGAAGAGTTGCAAAGGTCCTTCCCAGGGGACAGATCGCTGTGTAGATCTGTACTGCCGACAGCAGCACACCGACGCGACGGTGACAGCACAGGTCGAAATGTGACCTAGTGTAAGTGACATCCCAATGAGTCGGCACTGACACCACTGCCACGGCAGTGGGGCATCACGGTGAGCTGCTGTGGGGAGCGAGCGAGGTCTCGCGGGCCAGGCTGCACATCCCACCAAGCAGCACATAGGTGAAGAATAGGTGACAGAGGAGAAAAGGATCTTTGCCCTTCGTCTCCCCCACTCCCCAGCCCTGAAGGCTCACAAGTCCTTTGTCCAAAAGATTAAAGAGAATTGAAAAACCTGCTGGCTCCACCAAAATTTAAGTCAGTGTGACTCAGGCACGTGCAGCTCAGAGCCCGTGGGCTGCTACAACATCCCAAGCCGGTAGGAAGGGCCGGTGACAATCTTGGGCACTGGGTCTCATGTCTGTCTCCTTCAAACAAGGTCCTGCCCGCAGAGTTCAGAGGCAGCTCTGCACGCCCCGGATGCTCTGCAGGGACTTGGGCTTCCTTTACGTTTCCTTTTCTTCATACAAAGAGCTATTCCAAGGCCCGGAATGGGACTGTGGATCTCACAGGCAACCATCAGGTTTTGCTGGTTAATGGTAAATGCGGAGATATTTTTCTGTAGCTTTCTTGATGCTCCAGTCCGCTGAATTATGATTCAGTGCTTGAGTTTATATGAAATTAAAATGAGCAGCACCAAATACACTTGTGTGCTAAACTGCTCTAAGTTAATTTGATCAGACTTTGGGGTATAGAGTCCCAAGAGACCAGCACAGATTGACTGGAGCTCATTTATATTCCTGTACTTCAGATGGAAATGAACAGAAAACAGTAGTTAGGTCCAGTCAAAAGTGCTTTTGAGATCTCTTTGCCGGAGCCAACAAAGCTATAATATTTGAAATAGTTCCCGTATCTCCACAACAGCCTGCTGAGCCCTTGATTGGCTCTAACAGGGCTCTGCGCTGCTGACAACAGGTTGGTTATAAGCTTGCTGCTGCTCTAGAAAGCTGTTTATACAAAGATGGGAGGTTGCAGTTCTCACATAGCTCTTACTCATTTACTTTCACCTGCCACGAACCGAGTTTTGGCAGCTACAGCTGAAAGAGCTTTTGTGACTCTCGGCAGGAACTTTCCTTTGTTGGGAAGAGACGGTGAATCTTCCCCAGCTTTATCAAGCTCCACAGGATCAACCAATAGCAGAATCTGGCCATTTTTTAATAGCTGTTCTTTTCTTGCTGTTTCATTTTGTCTGTGACGAGCCTGTTCTGCATGACACTCAATCTCTTCTTGAATTTATTTTTTGAAACAGACCTGGCTTTAACACCCAGCATTTGTATTACTGCTCTGCTTTAGTGATTTGCTCTCAAGTGATGTTTCTAGTGAGACATCAATGGCCTCGAAGATATTTTTTGAAACAGACCTGGCTTTAACACCCGGCATTTGTATTATTGCTCTGCTTTAGTGATTTGTTCTCAAGTGATGTTTCTAGTGAGACATCAACGGCCTCGAAGGAGCACCCCACAAGTGATAAAGCATTTGTTCCTATGCAGGAAGCGTATGGTTGGAAAGGAGTAGCCCTGGCACCGCATGTGATTACATCCTCACTTGCACTTGCATTGTGCTGTCTTGGAGGTTTTCAAGCTCCAGCTGGAGCCAGCCCTAAGCAACCTGGTCTAAACTCAAAGCTGCGCCTGCTTTGGGCTGAGGGGTGGACCAGGTGATTCCCTGCAGCCCCTGCCACCTCTCCTGCCCACTGTGCCACTCCACACGTTTCACAGGCCCAGGACATGCAGAGATTTTATCTGGATGTGCTTTCCAGTGATTTCAGGAGAGCTGCTCTGTCAAACTTTACAGTACCACTTTATGCTTCTCACATCCGAGATGGAGTTTGACAGGGAGCATCTGAGCTGGCTGGCTGGGTGATGGTTCAAAGTTTTAGTGCCACAAATAATCTTTTTCTTTTCCTGCTCAGAGTAGCAGTCCATTAGCACAACAAAGCCAATCCTTGTGCATAGACATAACTTGCTCATCCTGCCTACTGAGAGTCAGTGGTGGCACTATCGTTATTCTCAGACAAAATAATTAAGAAAAAAGAATAAAAAATAGCATAAGATGAGCTGCCATGAAGAGTAGTTGGGAGTTTCCTTGGCAGAATTTCCAGTGTTAAAAGACTTATGTGAAACATTTGGTTTTCAGGAGTTCAGGTTTCAATAGGAAAAAGAAGAGAGTTTTTGTGGAAAGTTGCCACTTTTTCTTAAAGGCATCTGCTCAGCCACAAATCCAGCACACTGTCAAAAAGACATCTCAGTGAAGTATTTTCACCTAGTCCTTCTTACTCACCCATCCCCGTAACTGATTTCCCACCTCTGCAAAGCGGCTCCCGTTCTTACTCTGCAGGCATTTCTATTTCTGCCGTCAGCCCCACAACTCGGACACATTCACGTTTCTCTCCAGACCACTGCTCTGTTTCTGGAGCCTGCTCCTGCCTCTCCCCTCCGAAGCACAGCACCCGTGCTGTTTATTTCTCTGCTCTTTGCAACAGCAGCTACTACAGCATGACCAAGACGCGCCTTTCAGTCTGTACCACTGATGTTCACGGAATGCTGATCACTTTTGAGGGTGTTTGCATCTGGGTCTCACTATCACACACTGGTTAGGGCCAACCGCCCCTTCCTCGGCTGGAGAGGGGCCCTGTTTGCTGATGGATTGCAGTGGCCTAACAGTGACCTGTTTACATTGTCTGAACTAACCCATCTCTAAATGCGAGTCTCAGCACGGAGCCTGCACACAGCCCTTTACACGCGGGTCTGGGATTTCCAGGCTGTTTGAGGAGAGGAGCAAACACTGAACACTCGTCTATTAGGAGGTTTTACAGAGTACTCTGTTTCCTGCTCCATGACACTCAGGCCATTTTCCGACTCTGCTGTCCCGAATCCAGCTCTTACCTTTCCATTTACTCTGGTCCTTGCATCCTGCCATCTCTCTTACCTCTTCACTTGCTCTGCACAGTAACTCCAGGTGAGGCCACTCACACCTCTCCCAGCACTCTCTCGCTAAAGAGACTGAAGCCCTCCCATTACAGCATTAAGTTTCCAGTGTCACAAGAGTCCTCCTGCAACCTCATCTCTCCTTCGCGTTAAGACAAAATCCCTTTCTAATGGGTCCAACTGCAAGTACACCAAGAATCAGCTGATGCGTCCATCCACCACCACCACGCGCTGATGCGGACCCAGCTCAGAGGGACATTCTCCACACACTGCTGTTAGAACAAACGGGATTGACAATGGCTCAATAACGTTGTGCAATGATCAGTACTGCTCAGATCCAGGGCAGCTGAGAAACAGGGAAGAAGAGGCCCAGAATCCATGAATGCACTGTGAAAATTGGCTCTGCTTGAAGAAACAAGGACTCATTTTCCCCAGAAACGGACTTGGTTGGTCCAAAATTTTCACTCTGTAACTTAGCAACCTTTTTCCTCAGACAAGAAGCTGTTCTCGGTGATATTCTGAGATGCAGAAGTCCTTGAATTTCGAGCAGGTTTACGTTCCCTTGCGTACAGAAGTGCATGGCTGACAGACGGACAGATGCATCACTGCTAGAGACAATTATGGTTTCTTCCTCCAGATTCAAGAGAGGCCAATTACTTTCAAGCCATTTTGCCTTTTTCTATCTGGCACTGTTGCTTAATCGATGCTCTGTGTTTAATGAGGCAGAAAACCAGAGAGAGAGTAGCAAAGGCTTCATTCAATAGAGGAATATTTCACATGTAACTGTGTCTGGGAGGGAAGAAGATGGAGCTGGGACCATGACACTCCTCAGACTACACAGCACCTGAGCTGGACCCAAGCCCTGTCTGTGAACCCCAGGACTCCATGTTAGTCTGAAAGGACTCCAAGTCCAAACGGGGAAAACTTCTAGGAAATAAAATAAATAAATAAAAATCCCTTGTCACTTTTCACGCAGCCTTCATCACAGGACAGCCAGAACGGCATGACTGTAGAGACAGCCTCAGTTTTAGCCCACGTGATTCCCAGCTTCCCCCTCGCTCATTATCTGCCTGGAAGTTGTGTCTGTACAAAACTGCTCTAGCCCACACATAGCTCTCCCTCTGTCAGCGAGAGGTGCCAGGACAGCGGTGGAGGCCTCGAGCGCTGCTGGTGAGCACAACTCCGAGCAGACTGCAGCACGTACAGGGATTTACGCAGCAATGGAAACATCATGATACGGCATTTCAGGGGATGGAGAGAACATAAGGGGAGGAGACACCTGAGATTTGTCAAGGTGCGTAGCATAACGATGACGAAGAAAAGCCCGGAGAACCCCTCTGCACAACAAGGGGCACAGGACCCAACCACTGTATTTCCTCTGCTTCTAGAAGGGACTCGGGATCCCTCCTGCTGTCCCCTTCCACCAGCCTTCAGGAAGCAGCAGAGGACTCCTCTTGCTGCAGTGTGAGGAAAGGCTTTCAGAGGAAATGGGAGAACTGGAAGTCAGGCAGAGCCAGAAGCAGCCAGAACTTCCCAGCTCTCCTGCTCCCACAACTGAATTTCAGTTTTACAGTGATGCCAGGGGCCTTGTGCTGATTCTACTGGGACGTTCCCATTGATCTCTGCCTTCCCAAATCCCAGTGCTTCAGTGCTGCTGAGAACCCCACAAACAACCTGATGTCTAGACCCGTGGAAAAGCACTGTGTTCTGATAAGCTTAAATCTAAATTAATCATAAGAATCATGATACCTGGGCTAGTCCTGCATCCAGTTGGTAATTCACAGGCTGTAGCTGAGCAGCTGCTATGGCCTCCAGTACATATGCAGGGATAGCAATCAGCTGGTATTTAATTAAACCACAATTACTGTCTCATTAGCTCCAAACAGAATTCTTATTATGGAGCCTTCTTTTGATTACTGGCACATACTTCCCTGGGAGGCTTTGTTTCATTTCGGATTGGGTGGAGGGGGATGCAGATGAACCGGAGGTTATGCTGATGAAGCAGCCCCTGGCAATGCTCAGATGCCAAGACCACACCGATGTTTGCAGCATCAAGAGAGATATTTTGAATACTTTCACAGATCATGTTTTGTGTGCAATCAGCAGAAACATCTAAAGTACACTTAGTGTCACCAGCCCTTTTTGTTTCTTGAGCAGTCGGGGGCAGGGGGTTGATTGGGGGGTTTATTACTGCTGTGTACTGTGGTTGTTCTAAGTACTCCATCCCTAGAAAGGCAAAGACAAGGAGATTTGTATTAATCCCAGCACACTGATAAGGTTGTTTCTCTTACACACAGGATAACTAATTGGTGTCAGTCAACTGACAATTCTTTAGCCATTAGCTTTTCTTTCTTTTTTTTCTTTAAAGCTCTATCATATAAATTACTTTGTGTAATACAAACATTTTTTCCTTTCTTTTTCCTCTATGGCAAAAATAATACGAACAGCCTTCGAGAACAACCACACAAGAAGGTAAAAAAATCCAACTTCGACCTATGAAAGCCAAAGGTGTGGGGCGGGCTGTACACCAACCCCCCCCAAAAAAGAGGAAGGTTCAGTTCAGCTATAAAAGCCTCTGACCAGCTGATAATTCCCAGAACAAAACCAGAGTAAACCAACGAGCCTACTGACTGCCGCCTGGCAAGAGCCGCAGGTCA
>NW_010404406.1:44680-54135 GCF_000710305.1 Buceros rhinoceros silvestris | reverse complement strand
CAGCAGGAAGGAAGTGGAAATCGTTGTAAAAGAACCAGCGCAGCAGTTGTTAAGCACTCTGTTCCTGGATGGTTACTGTCCGCATCCCAGAGAAACACCCTCTCTTCCTGGCTCAGCGAGTGTCCTTCAACATGAAGGGAAAAAGAAATTAAAAGACTCGGGATCACCCCAACACAGAACAAGGTAACTTTTGAGCTCCCAACAATGCTGCAGGCAGGAAAGTTCTTTTCTCCTCTGTTACAGGGCCAGGGGACACCGGTGCCTGACTACAGCAACGCGGCCCCTTTTGTAACAGCACAGCCATCTCGAGAACGCAGACCTGATCACGTTGTCATGGCTGTCACGGCTCCCGCCTGGATGCACTCAAGACCATGCCGCTCCTCCTACAAATTACATACAACACCTCTATCACCATGAGATACTTGGTCCCTCTACAGCAGACTCCAACTTGTCAACTCCCCAGTTCCCTCTCCAAGATGGACGGGAAACACACCCCTATGTGGGCAGAAGCACAGTTACATGTACTCTGACATAAACATAGTCAAACATTCTCCTGGACTTCGAGGTCATCGCTTCTCTTAACTGACAATCTTTCACTGAAGCTGCCACGCATTTTGACAACTCAGGGTTTCACTGGAAAGTCCTAAACCTCTCTGGAGATGAGACCTGGACAAAATTCCCTCTATTGCCAATCACAGCTTGTGTTTTTTTCTTGATAACTCAGCTGCGAGCAATATGAAATTAAACTAAATCTTCTGTGTTTCACTCTAAATGCTCAATTTTTATACTTAATGATTCTGAAAGAAACACAGCCCTTAACCAAATAGAAGAAACACTCCAACAGTCTACCGTCTAAAATATTTCTTGATTGTTCAGTGCATGTCAGGGACGGCAGAGGCACGCACACTCATGACTTCTGAGTGACTGAGTCTGGCAAATCTCAACCAACACATGACGACACCATTCCCAAGACAACACCAAAGCTGCAGTTTGCTGTTTTAGAAGCTGTTCCCTAAAGCACATTCAGCAAATTACATATGGTTATGTCTATCTTTAAAGATACGTGTAGTAAATCCCCTTGAAATGACTGGATGTACTCACACGCTAAAAATCCAGCACATGCCTAGGTACCTTGCTGAGAAGATGCCTAAGGATCATAATAAGTTTAATAAGCATTCATCCTAAACACTGTGAAAACATAAGCTGTGAAATTCTCATCAAAAATAAGAGGCCTCAAGACATCCAGAGATGAATCATAAAAAACAAATTGGCAAGCCTCTTATTAAAGCAAGAGAAAACACGACATCATGCAATCAGAGCAATAAAGAATCTCCAGCTCCGCATCCGCTGGAATAATCAAATCAAAGCAACATAAAAGGAATAATGGCAGACAATCAAGACCAAAGGAGCACAGCACCTAATGGCTCCTGCTTGGAATACTCTGCATCTGTTTGGGAAACAAATTCTTCCCCAACTCATCAGGAAAACTAAAAACTCCTCAGTGTAACCCATGAATGACAATATCTGAAGGAGCTGCACATCATGCAACCATGCTGGGCCCACTGGTGGCCCTCTCCCAAGCCGAGCAGGGCTCCACGCCCACCAGCAGCAAAGCTCTAGACTTTGATCCAGACCATGCACGAGCAAGAGGGTTTCATTTCTCTGGATTAGCCAAAGTGTGCAGGATTCCCATGAGCAAACTCCCGTGTTTCTTGGTTGAGTTGCTGGAGTGTTGCTTGGGGGAGGTCACGTATTTCTGATGGAACCACGATGATCTGAATAATGAAGAAATTGGTCGAGTTTCCTATTATGGGCTTTACTGACTAGTTCAAAGTAATACAACACCATTTTCCTTAGAAAAGGGTCTGTCTGCCCGAAAACTCCACACCACCAGGAAATCCCTGCACAGCTCAGCCTTACCCGAAATGGGAGAGATAGGGACTAAGAGTTAAACTCCAACACAAAACAAAACAAAACAGAAACCTCACAGCTCTGGCGGAGTGGTTGGTACCGCAGTGGTGGAGGGTGAAAAAGTGGAGAGCCTTGGCTATGACGGGTACATTGCAGCAGTGTTTACAGAGGGACAAATGTCATGAAAGGGAATCTACCAGATTAGCTCGGCTTTGCAACGTCACAAAGTGAGGTTCAGTAGCTCCTGTAATACAATTACTCTCTCCAAAAGTCCAGTTCAGAAAGCACCCATTAGCACTGGATTTCCAAAGGCCTCGGCTACCCCAAGAGAGCCCCACGCAGCCTGACGAAGCCACTGCTCTGTGCCATCTCTGCCTGCTGTTCCAAGCCAGGGAGATACCACTGAGAGCTCAGCCCCAAGGGTTTTACGCAGAGAGGTTCAGGCAATTCGAAAATGCAATAAAATCAAGAGGGACAAGGCTGGACGGGGAACCCCCAGCAGTTCAAATACAACAGAGACCTTCACAAGGCTGATTTTAAGGTTTGCCCACACCAGAGGCAGCAGAAAGGGAAGGAGAGGATTTTTAGGTGTTAGCTCTACCTTTCCTCACAGACGAGCTCTGCTACTGCATTTTCCCATGCTAGTTACGTTTATCAAGCACCATTTTTATAGGGAATTAAAACTTTTTTAAAAGACATTTGAAATACAGGAGTTCATCCAGGGCTGGTCCAAAATAGCTGCTCAAGAACAGCTTTACCCACAGACAAGGCCTTTGCAGCTGAAAGCTGAGCACAGTCACCTAACCACAGATCAGCTCCCGCGCAGTCGCCTTGGCTAGTGATGGAGGCACAGCAGCATGGCTTCATCGTGGATCACACGGTTTTCTTCAGAAATACGCAGGATTCTGGGGCAGGCTAATGCTCTCCATACCTACGGCTACACTTGCTGCTTCCCGCTGTGACTGCCCAGCTCAGCGTGCGATGCCACCAAGTCAGTGTCCTTCTGTGCCCCATAATACAATAGCTTTTCTTGCAGCCACTTAGCTCTACCTGCAGAAGCAGCGCAAACCTCCAACTCGGGTTCGCCAGCAAATTTAACTGGGATAGTGGAGCCCCATACTGGCTCCAGCAATGTCCCCCAACACATATATGAGAGATTTCTGACCCAAACGGAAGTGAAGGTGCGGTGAGATTATCTGCTGCAGAGCTCCACAATTCATAACTCAAGGCATTTGTGTAAATTTCCATCCATCACTCGCTATTAAAGGTTTGTTAAATTTAATTTAAAAGTACCTTTCACCTCCTCTACCCTTTAACACGCATAATCATAGAGACTGAATAACAATACATATATTTACATTCAATTTTTCCTGATTGCTTTCAGATGTCTGAACTGCAAGAAAATACTAAGACAGTTAAACACCTGCTCTTTATTAGATTCATTCTTCATCTGACTTATATGAAGATTATGAAAGTTACCGTAAGAAATATTATACCTTTCCATCATTCCAAATGCCAAAATAGATAGTTTATACCCCTCAGTAACGTTCACAATAGAAGTTTCTCAAACGAGCCACGCATTTAGCAGTTTCTATTACTCACCTGACAGGAACAGTTTAAGGGATGTGTCAAAGAGCTCTTCCAAGCAGAATGGTTCTCCTGTCGCGGTCTGCTCTGCTTGTATCCCCAGACCAGGGGAATTCAGATCTGCATCAGTAAACCCTATCTGCTGATGCTTCACAGCATTTTTCACCTATCTTCCTCTGTTGGTTACAATTACACCTGCATTATACCACCACCAGAGGAACTCACAGCAATGGTTAACTCCCCAGACATTTGGAACAAGCAGCCTGACGTCATCTGTGCCTCACAAGGACTCACTAGACACCAAACTGCCTCTACCTCCCACATTACGAACAAATCAGCTGTGTGCAGAAGTGTCTTACGAAGTCGAAGTGTTTTGTTGGCAAGAACCACCCGACCTCTGACACCATGAACTCTTACAGGTTTACTACGCTTACTTATCCAAATGTCCCAATTCTCATTTCTTTTGCAGAACTGAGAGAAGCTGCAAGAGAGAGATCTCTGCGGGTTTACCGGTTTTCTCTTTCTTGGCCTCTTACAACAAAGCAGATCTTGCTGTCTTCAGCAAAGTGCTGCCAAATGGCAGCATCTCTTTATTTAGGATATTTACCCATCGGTGTAGCTGGAGTTACGCATGGCTTCTTAGCAAACCACTGAGAAAACCTCTCCTTGGAAGATCTCAACTAAAATCCAGCAGACAAATGGGACAAAGAGCTTCTAGAGGAGCTTTCCATGGCTCAGCCAGAGAAAACCCAGCATCAAGTCAGAAAACGCTGAATATGCTCACCTGATCAGCAAGAAGGAAAAGAACAGCACTTGCCCGGAGCCTACGGCCCCTTCTCCTAATGTTCTGTTCTGCCTTGTTTAGAGGTATGTGGCTCTAGAAGCATTTGGGAACCAGGGCACTGACTCACAGGAGGTGGTAGGTTCACCTGAACCCTGTGGCAATGTGATCTCCCTTCCTGATATTCCTTTAAATTTTGACAAAATGAGACTCTTAAAGGCCCCAAATTCCCTGTCTGTCATAAAATCCATAAAGAAATAAAAAGCCTGAAGGACAGAGCATTAAGGATTTGTCTATCTGAACCCTAGCAAGGTGTTCCCTGGTTTATGAACCTACCCACCCATGCTATTATCATGTGTCTGAGAAATACCAAAATGCTTTGCTGATAGATCTGCAGAAGTCACACAAATCTGCTTTTGGTACAAAAATAAACACAGCAGCACAACCTTCTAAATAATTTGTGGCTCCCAGCTGTGTTTCCTGCACCAGGAAGGCAGGAGATCATTCAGGGAGAAATGAAATTATAACCCCAATCTCCTTCTGCTGAAGGGAGGCTGATACTTCAATTATTTATGTGAGCTTTAAATATTTAGCTTGGCACTTTTACCCTTAGGGAAACTAGAGTTACCACTTCGTCATTAGGAGGAGCCCATCATTAATTCATGGGATCAACAGAACACAAAGCAGCAGTAATGCTCCATTCCTAGTGTGTACCTCAGGGGTCAGGGCACACAGCCTTTCTGTCTTGCTGGAGGGAACAACCCCCTTGCTGTGGTCAGCACCATTACCCAGAAGACCAGTACACTGCCTGACGCCGTCTGGTATTGAAAAAGAGAAGGGCAAGAAACAGGCGGCGATGCAAACAGGAGGCTGTTCGTGTGCCCAAGCGTGTGTGTGACAGTAGAATGGAGAAAAAGCCACATACCTGCACTGAGCGTAGAACCTGCTGTCACTGGAGGGTTTTGGAGGACTACTGTGCTTTTACTGACAGGTGATGGTGGAGATGCTGACTGTGACCGGATTTCTAGCAGCAGGAACTGAACCTGGGACCTTGCAACCTGCAATCAGAAATATTTATGGCTTCCCTAAGACTCTTGCTTTTAGCAATGCCTAAAGCAGGCCTAGAGAGAGGTATATAAAAATGGTTTTGCTTTGCCCTGGGTAGCCTGGTTTCATGGTGGGGCAAGAAATGGGCATCCTTGGCATTAACTCGTTTTTAACAGAGTGGGAAGGATCCTTCCAAAGCATGGTAGTACAATACCACGTTAACCTATTTTTCTTATCCTTAAAGTACTTTATGACTCATAAATTTTCTTTATAAACAATGGATAAGGCTGGCATAGAATGAATTCCATGCAAACAATCTTGTTTCAGGTTTAACTGAACAGAGAACTGCCAAGCAAGGGTGTAGGCTCAGCTTTTTATATTGTTTATAGCTGTGACTCAGCTCTTAACCTGTATCACCACCGTTAGCCTACAGCCATACCTGCAGGAGAGCTTGGACTGATGATGTCTGTGGAATGAGCCAGTACACGAATTACCCCTTCCCTGGGCTGTCCCCATGGCCGAGCTGCCCGGATGGAAACCCCTCTATCTCCCGCCTCCCCTAGCTTGGCCACCAGCACCAGCAGCTTCTCAGTTCCTGGTGGTTTTGCCTTGAAGTCCACCGAAAATATTCCTGTTGCAAATGTTGGGGCACCCTTACTTTCTACCATCATTTATGATGGCAGCTACTTCCGGCAGCTGTACAAATATAATCTGAGATTATATTTGCATTTATTTCTATTATTAAGCATTTCTGTAATTGCTATTATTAAGCATTGCACTTATTTCCTATTATTTTATTTGGACTCTGACTGCTCTATGCCCTGTTATAAACTGGACAGGAATGCAATGAAAATTAATCACGCGTAGGGTGGGGCTCAGCTGATGCTGGGACACTACCCACAGAGCTCTTATGACAAGAAAGGGCAGATGGATTTGCAACTTGAATGATTGCATCAATACTCGTCATTAAGAACTCCTTCATTTCTGCAGCGTGAACGGGTGGTGAATTTTGCAACTGCACTACTTGTCAGCCACCTAAAGGCCTAAAGACTGGTATCCTCCATCTAATAAAAAATAAAAAAGCATTTCCCAGTCAATACAGCTACTTTAGCAACAAATACAACAGCCTGTGAAGAGGTAGATGTTGATGAGGTCAAGTTTCCAACACAGGGCAATGTTGAACACTTGGTGAACGAAAAATAATAATAAAACAAACTTCATTCGTTTTAAAGAAGAAAGAGAGGTCTTACACCAAAGGCAGAAGAAATATACCTAATGATTGCTGGGATGATCAGAAACCTGCTATTGAACTGGATTTTACGGTGTGAGACTGAATTCTCAAGAAAGGAAGAAGCAATTAGCATTTAAGCTTTTGTTCGCTGGGCAAACTCTGGATCTTCAAGATGGACAGTTAGTGGCACAGGGAACAATTCTCACCTTTTCTTCTTTGCTTGTTACTCTATCCTCCTTGTGGCAGAAAACATAAGAAAATTTCATGGTCAGACTTCCCAGTGTAAGTGGAGAAAAACAAACACTTTCCATGAACGTTTTCAAACAGTCAAGCAAGTTCCTACTGAAAATGCCATCTCTTACTTATTCTGACATATGGAGAGAGAGAAATTTGTCTGTTAAGAGGCTCCAGCCAGACAAGGATCAGTGACTAGAGCCTACTGACGACAGCAGTTACCCAGGTCCAGCTGCCCATCGTGGTAGGCAGTAACTGCCTCTGTCTCACTTTCCTCTACCCCAGGCTCTCAGTAAAATTTCCCTTGTTCTCTGTGTCTGCAGCACCATCTCAGTGTGGTTGTGTTTATTCCACGAGAAGTGGGAAAGTTTGAACAAACCAACATGAAAGCGGTTGTTGAGAAGCCAAATTCCCTTCCTATGGAAAGGGCAGTGGTATTCTAACATTTCAAAATGCAACTGTGGGTGTGATGAGAAGCTCAAAATGAGAATTTCTGTTCAGGGATGCTGGTGCGTATTGTCTTCGATGTCGCCTCCTCTTGCCCTGCCAAACACAGTGGCAGCACCACTTATAGTTTGTATTATTCATCACAAATAATGACTAAATTTCATCGTGGACATCTCACAACCACAGCGTAGGGCAGAAGATTGCTTTTGGCAGAGTTAATAAATGAACAACCCAATAAAAATCTCAGGAGGAACACAATCAAAAAAATCCTACAACTCCCACACAATACTGAGGCAATTCAGGTCCAGGCTGATGCCTAAGCAAGTCAACACAATCAATTTGCTGGATTGTTTCCTGGCAGGAAAATCGAAGCTGGTTTAGTTTGTCAACTTTGGCCATATTGATATTTCCCCACACCAAAGTTTCATTTCGCCAGAACCAACTCCCCTGCACGGCAACACGGACGGAGCAGAGGAATGACCTTCAGCCCCGCTCCCCAGCCGAATCCACTCCCCTGCGAAAAGGGCTCCAGTAACCCTCTGTGCCAAAAGGGCTGGAGGGTGAACTAAGACGATGTCGGGAGGGGGAGATCAGATGTTCCGGTGATTTCCACTTCAGCTTCTTCCTTTTGCTCACAGATGATCTAGGAACTCATTTCCCCAAATCATTTAACGTATATCCTCAAAAGTTTGGTTCATTCCTCCAAATCTCATTCTCAAATCTGAACCTCTTTGTCAGCGAAAGGAAAACCAAGGGAAACAGGATTGTGGCAGGCAGTGGGTTTAACCCAAGTCTGTAAAAACAGAGCTGGTTACATCCTCCCTTTCCCCTAACGGAAATGTCGGCTTGTTGCATTACACTGCTGTATTCTTGCAAGGGGATAATTACATCAACATTACTCAGTGAGATAAGCCTGCTGTCACCGTAAATTTGACACAGATTAATATTAAACTGGATTTAAGATGCTGGTTCTACATGATGGTCTTGTAATTACCTGGCTAATAGCAATGTCTGAGATAAAGCAGTGCTGTTACTTACTCATGGAAAATTAAAATCAAATCCCAATTCCACACTCACCGAGAGCTTCACTAGGAGATTCAGCTGAACTCACATGAAGGATCTGCTTTCTATTGCCACTGAAAGCACAAACAGTTCTTGTCTTCAGCTACCGATCTACAGCTCCAGCATAGACAAGCCTGAATAACACTCCCGGAACCTTTTAGAGCCAGGGAGCAGCTGGGTGCTGATCCCCGGCCCAGCCGAGGCGTCTCTGCAGCACGACAGCGCGTGGTCAGGAACACCAACCCACGATGAGCAGAAAGGGACAGAACTGGCTCCATGGAGCTCTGTATCTAGTCCAAAGGGCAAACTGGGATAATACCGGGAACAAGAGCAGTGCTGGAGGAAAGGAGCCTAAATCTGACTCACAAACCCCTTGCCACAATGGTGTTATTCCTGACTAGTAGCAGTTAGAAACAAGAAATCAGGCTTGGATTGTTTGTCAGGTTTCTAATACTGGGAACAAGAGCAGTGCTGGAGGAAAGGAGCCTAAATCTGACTCACAAACCCCTTGCCACAATGGTGTTATTCCTGACTAGTAGCAGTTAGAAACAAGAAATCAGGCTTGGATTGTTTGTCAGGTTTCTAGAAGTCACTGGTACCTTTTCATACTTAGAGTATGTTTAAAAAAAAAATCTATCTATCCTGCTGCTGACTGTATCGGCAGCCACTGGCCTACAAGGATATCAACAGGTACGTTGTGGTAAGAGAGAAATGTTTATACCCCACACTAAATACTGTGAAGAAAATTAACTCTACCCCAGCCAAAACCAGCACAAACACAGATGAGCCAAAGGACTAAACTCATCTTTTTCAGTGCACTTGTATCAGGCCACTGTAACTGAGAAATAAAAGATCATGAAGCTGCAGTGTCACGAAGTCAAGGTCAGAATTTCCTCCCCAGCGTCTGATCGTACAAATAATGATGCAAGGCCAGTAGCCTTCTGCAGTGGCAGACTTTACAGTATCGGAAATGGTCTCCTTTGAAGAGTCAGCTGGTTCCAGCAGACGAAGGAATCCACGGCTCTCCATTAGCGCACTCACTCCTACAGCATTTAGAAAAGGGTCCAGTCTTCGAGAGGACGCATTGACTTTCTCAGAAGTATCGAGTATCTGCCAGAGCTGGTGGTAGATATGAGCTTTGCTCAGCAGGTCACC
>NW_010404406.1:29840-44541 GCF_000710305.1 Buceros rhinoceros silvestris | reverse complement strand
TAAGTACCTAGCTGGGGCCAGCTGCCACTACTGCACTTCTTTTCGCCGTAATATTCATAATAGTTTGGATAGTCAAACAAATCCTAATTGTGATTTAATGGCTCGCACTGTAATTACCCTCCAGGGAAAAGTACTTTCAATTAACCAGTGTAAACATACTATCTACTTACACCATTACATGTTCTGCTGAATTTCCTGATTAAGAGCTAGAAGTCACATAGCACGGGCCAGAACTCCTGACACCGAGGAAAAGCACGGCTGTGCCTTGGAATTATCCCTTTTCTCCTCTGCACGAGCCAGCCTGGCAGCCCCTCCTGTCTCCTGCTGCAGTGGCTGGGCAGGAAGCGGTGTGGTCCAGCAGTCTGCTGGCTGGCACTGTGCCGCTAAACTCCTGCCTACCAAGACTCAGTTCTGAAGGATAACCTCGCTCTTCAGCTCAGACCCCAGCAGGCACACACAGCACAAGGTCTGGCCCATGGGCTATGTAAGCGGGGTAGTAGGGCCAGGAAGCACTGGAAGACTTCACTGCCTTGTGATGTTCTCTATGCTCTGTCCTCAGCAGCGGACAGAGCACACCAGTTAGGATGGGCCTTTCCCCCAGTGCCGGGTGAATGCACATGGAATCATTCTTCCTAGAAACAATTAAAAAAAAAAATTTGAACACAGCATCGGGGTGAGCTGCTGCTGAAACTTAACCAAAGGCCAATCAAAATTGAATGGAGCTATCACTCCAGCAGCCTCTGGATGTGGGAGCTGGAGTCCCTGTGGTGCCCGAGAGCTGTTCAAAGACAGGTCAGATCTCCAGCGTGGTACATTTACTCCTCTGCCCCCCACCTGAGCTGTGGCAGTTCAGCACTTTCAAAGTGCTTTTTCAGCACTTTGCCCAGGCAGTTCACAAGGGGGAAAAGAATTCATGTGTCGGTGGAGAGATATGTACCCCCAGTATGCCTGTAAATGCTCGTATCTGGGAGGGGGAGGGCAGATTTGCCCCTTAAGCAATGGGTCAGGTTACTGAAGGGTGTCACTTCACTCTGTCCTTGGTTTATGCCTTTTTATAAAGCTTATTTTGGGAGCCAAGGAAGGGGAGCAGAAGTCCAGCACACACTCTTCCACTCCAACAGAGGTCTGTGTCTTCAGGACAACCAGAACTGCAAAGTGGAAAGGCCGGTTCTGTGACAGTTTTGCCAGGCAATTGCTTTCTAGTTCCACAGAGAAGCTGTAAAGCCAGACTACAGTTTCCTGGAGCTGCAGGGAAGTGCGAGACATCCCACCCGGGATCCTAATGTACCTTTCTCCAAGACATTCAGCAACAGGTACAACTTAGACGCAGCACTAACAGCCCCAGGGCACTGAATGAATTGCTGATTTTGAAACGGTGAATGACACATTAGCGACAATGCACACTGAACGTCAGGCCAGGATAAAAGAATAGGTTTTGTAGCTCTTTTTCTCCTCTCATCATGTATATTTGTGTGGGAATTCTTGCTGCCAGAGAGCTAGCATGTTCTAAAAGCATCTTGATGAGTCTTTGACAAGCAGTTCCAGTTTATAAATAGGAAGTTTTGATGGCTTTTTTCCTTTTACCATTTCCTCAAAATAAAGAATTTACATTTTCTATATTTTTACACTTTATTTTCTACCCGTCTTTGATTTCCTCCCTCTAGCAAAAGTAAAAGTCTTTAAAAAAAAGAGTAAAATGTAAAAGACCAGACAAAACCACAACAATTGTTCAGGGTCCTGACCAGGAACTCTGTTTTTCCAGTTTTTACCCTGCCCTCACTTCTTACCTCCTCCCTCTGATCACCTGCACTCCAGGAACCAGGGAACACGCTCTCAAGACATTATTGCCCAAGATTTAATTGCAGGGCCACCTGCGGGACACTACTGCCCTGCCAGAGAACTGCAGTTTGTGAGCTTCACACTCCAGGCTGGGGGAGAAACACACAGCTCGCATCACGGGATCTCCAAGCTTGTGTCTGCTCTGATCAGACAAGCTGGATGGCGAAACTGTGTCTCCCAGCGCCCCCAGCTTTGCAGCTGCCCAGGGCCCCAGTCAGCAGGGCTGACGTACCCCACCGACCCCAGCCTGTGCTTGGAGCTGCTGTGCACGGGCAGATCGCTGCTGAAGTGGCGATCTTGCACTCCATGATGTAGTTATGGATGTCTTGAACGTTCTTGTCTGCCCTGCCTTAAAAATAGAAATTTATCTCCAGACTTGAGAAACAGCCTCCCCCTCCCTGCAAAAAAAAATTCCCAAAGCCAACACTTTGGTTTTTCCCTCGTCCTTTAACTTCCTCTGATGCTGTTTTGTATTCTGTGAATTACAATTCTATAATTCAAAGATTTTTAACTAGAAAAAACTCTTTTCAACTCCATTATTTACTAATCTTTTGACCTTCAGAATTCACTTTAAGTGATGAAAACCAAAGGATTTGTTTTCATCCATCTCGTTCCCTTGGCTCTAAGAAAACAATAGCAATCTCTGCCTTTATGCTTTTATGCCAAAAATGAAGAAGACAACATTATGTTCGTAGTTGCACCATCCCCCAGTACTCCCAATATGCCAAGGCCAATTTAGTATTAAACTATCAGTACCAAGAGTTTAAAGGATTTAATTTCTCACATATGACAATGCAGGAGATGCTAGTGACAAGAAGAACTCAGTGACTGACTTATACTTGAGCTGAAACATTCAGTTCTACTTCTCACGGAAGCTTTGTAGCTTAAAATAGTCTGGATCTACTGACAGAACTATCCCCAAATAGTATATTCACTTCACATATCAGATAACACAGACTTAGTGCAGTCAGCTAATGCGAAGATGATACCATCAAAGGAACTACCTGCCCTTTATCATTGTCATGTCAAGCAACAGTAACACCAATTACACAGCTTAAAGATCAGAGCTGGTTCTGATTTTTGTTCAGAAGTCAACCTCATCACCTACAGAGTTTCAAAAGGCTTCACCGACCCTTTTCTGCAAGTGTGACGCTTGCTCCTGCAGCCCACCCTCCAAGACAGGCGTGCTGACGCAAGGCAGCCCCTGCCCGCCCTGCAGGACCTCTTGCCCCGCAGAAGCAGCCACAGAAGTCCGGGGAAAGCAATGCACGTTCTCCAGCAGTGACTGACATCCTTTGTGTGTTACAGGGCTTCGTTGCTTCAAGTCGGTCTCCTCTCAGCAGGTGTCAGTCGGTCCTGCCTGCCTGTTCATCTCTGAACATAATGCACGTTCCCGAAAGCTCCCCTTTGCTGGGGACACTTTGGAAGCATCAACATTCAGAGCAGCAACCCTAATGTCTTCCTTTCACAGGAAGCAAATGATCCTGCTGGAGAAATCAGTCAATTCCAGTGAAGCATCCAACCACCTATTTTTCATTTCTTTGAAACATATTAGACAGGCTGGTTTCGGTATCAGTGCAGTTCCCCAGAGCTATTTTATCCCAGTTACAGAGAGCAGAAAAGGTTCTTTGTCTCCCATTCTTGCCTGCTACTACTACTGACCTGCTCCTTGAATCTGTCTCCCTACACAGAGGATGGGAAACTAATTTCCCAGAGTTGTGATGTCTGAAGCATGTGCCATGGCAGATCCAGCCACCCCACTAATGGGCCATCTGGTAAGTGGCATTGCCGAAGGAGTTAGTTTCCTAGTCACGTTCTGCTCTTGCTTGAGTACAGAGACATGAATACAACAGACAGACCCTTTCCTCTCCCCTCCCAGCATAAATGTGAACCTAACCAGTTTCTATGAAGCACGACATCTCCACTGAATTCCTTCCCTTCTCCCCCATTTATTACCTGGTAACCTGTTCTGCTCAGGCACCGCCTTCACTGCACTTCTAGAGCCAAGCACATTTTTGGCATGTAAAACAATAATAAATATTTTCTGCTCATTTTGACATTTTCACAGCACACACAAATCAACCATCTGGCAGCCACCAGCAGCAAAAATGCCATGAGAAAAACAGAACTGACCTCAGGAGTGAACTTGCCACACCAAGGAGGGATGAATGGACACCGACTTGTTTCAATGATACATAAACACAGCCTAAGTTCCTGCCCATCAACAAGATAAAAATAGCCCTTCAGGGAGAAGCCTCCTGAACAAGGCATCTGCTTTTGCTGAACATTTGTCTTCAGAGTGATTCTAGCCCTGGCTGAGCAGTTTGAAACCCAAATAGCTCAATGTAAAAATAATTTGTGAAGGGCACGGCAGGCGCTTCCTAGAATCTACACATCTTTCCTTTGGGAATGGGAGAGACTCTCCAGGCTGAGGCTTCCAGATGGTTTGCTCGCCTGCTGGATCCAAATGAACCAGTTCATGAGCCACCCTTCTTTGAGCTTCACAGCATTGCCTGTGCTTCACAGCATATGGTCCTGGAGCCAACTTGCTGAAATTTTAAGTCTTCAGATAAAACTGGGTATGTTAAATTTATGACCAAGGACCATGACTTTCTTCCACTTCCTGTGAGCACACCACTTGGCACAAAGGAGTCCAGTCTCTACAGGAAGATGCTTGGGCACCGCAGAGCAGGTAATGAGCTGTGCAAATGTATGTCAGCAGATCCCATACAGGTTCAGCGTCACAGTTTTAAATCTCATCTTCCAGAAGTTCCACGCTCTACCTCTAACTCTATCCTCACCACATTTCAAAACATCATCCGTCTTAACTATAACTCCCTTAAGCCAAAGACGGTCTGCAGCTGGCAAAGACAGATGATAGACTAGAGCATGAGATAAAAACAAACTCTACTGTCCAAGAATAAGGAGGAATTATGAAGCAGACAACTCCTTCAGTCATGACCTTTGAGCCCACCTGCAAGACAGAATTCGCAATGCCCACAAAGGCTCTGTACCGTGTCTCCCCTTGCACCTTCCAAACACAATCCCAGGGCACCCCAGATACCCAGCTAAGACATCACCACTGTTTTGGCAGTATTTGTTATTTCAAAGAGAATATTTATTCTGTCTTCTGGGCAGACAAAACAGTTAATATATTGGAATAGCGTGAAGGAAACAATACAAAAATTCTCTCTGGAGGAGTAGAAATACAGATGTCTCCCGTTTGTAAGATGTCATTCACCACTGTTACATTTAACTTGGTGTTCCTGTGATCACCTTAACTTCTATACAAAGAACATACCCCTGGCAAGATTCCTTTCTCTAATAACTGTGTTGTAATTCTGATATCTACATCTATTACTCTTTATTTCCATTGTTTGCATCTTTGCAAAGGCAGAAAGAACCAAGGTCCCAAAGGATGAGATTTTGCAAACATCGTTTCTAACGGTATCAGGGGAGACACTCAGCAGGGAGCAGCATTAGAGGTTATAAATTGCTCCTGGGGATGGCTGAGGACATGCAGGATGGCAGGTAATGATTGTCTGCCACTCTTCAGGAGGGGTAATCTCAATTTTATGCATCCACAAGGATCCTTAGTCAGCAAAGGGAAATTGCTCAGGGTGCAGCTCAGCTTACTCTGCAGCAGGTCAGGAGAGCTTCAAACTAACACACCTATTCCCTGCCACAGCAATGAAGAGATTCTGAGATCATATGACAGGAGATGGCCGGATGACACCTCGGACATCTCGACTTGGGGGCATTTCCCTCCTATTTGTGTCCAGTGACAAACATTATGTAAATCTGTCAGTTCTCAGACAGCAAGTCCAGCATGGCAGAACTTCGGGAAGCAAAGTGCTGTTGCCTAGGTTTGGTTTCCTAACCCTAACCCGAGTACCCTTTGGCGTCTGTTACAGATGTCAGATGGAAGAGAACCAACCCCCTACTCTGCACACTGAGCCACCTCTGCTCCCAGGGGATGATGTGCCAGGGATTCAGGTCTCTAGAGAAAAGCCAGATGCCAAGGTCTTACAGCACAACAAGCACCAGTAGGCAGTGGAGGGGCACAGCTGGTACAAGCATTGTCACCGCTCTCAAAAGAAAACTCTATTCAGATTCTTTCCATGGTGTGGGAACCTTCCTGCCAAGCCCCAGCTTGCTGGAAGATATATCCAGGAAAGTTTGCCCAGTTTGTACTATTCCAACAGAGCCCCAGTCGGGAAGAGAGAATAATCAATTGTCTACCTATTGGGTTTTAAAAGAATGGAAACATCTGTTAGCATGAGGATGACAGCTTGTTGGCAGCTTCCAACAACTGAATCCACTGTCGCAGCAGGGTATCAGGTCTGCCAAGTGAACACAGCACACAGTCCACGCAGAGAGCGCAGTGGAAGCTGGCCACGGCATCTGTGGGTATGAAACAACCCAGATTGGGCGAACAAGAGAGTCACGCTCTTGTTCCCAGCTACCTACAACCATCACAAACTTCTATATCCTCATGAAACTCTGAGGTTGTCTCTTGGACTAAGTCAGGCCCTGCTTCATCCTGAGCTTTGTAGGGGTCTTAAGGGGTACAATGGGTCAAAGTCCCGTCCCAAACAGAACTGTTTGGATCTAAGTCTAGGCTAGTCACAGCAGTCCTGGCTGCAGTCGTGAAGAGAAACAAGTATTCCTGATGTGTCCTGAGGAGGTGAGACACAGCGCTCCCCAGAGCAGCTATTTCTCTTCATTGTCTACAGGAGGGGCATCAGTCTCAGACATCCAAGAGATCATCAAAACCAGGGGAAATGTCAGGAAGAAGGGGGAGCTGATACCCGCAGCCTTTAGCTCGATGGTTACCTCACCTCACTACTGCAGCTACATGCTTGCATGCCTCTGGAGCAGCCCCAACTCCCACTTTCTCAATGAAACCAGCAGAAATGATTCCTATTTGTAGGGCAATGCCAGAAAGAACTAAAGAACTAATTTTGTGTTAATAGCAAATACATGGTACTTATCTAAAGCGTTACATCATCTGAACAAACAGTGGGACATTCCCCACTGTGTAATGAGGATTATGGGCCCAGCTAGTGACTTGTTCACTGTCAGACCAAAGAGTATCGCATGGTAAGGACCTGAGTCCAGCCTCTTGACCTACATTCACTTGGCCTCCTCCTCTCCCACTGCTATAATCTGTTACTTTCAAGTTCCTGAATGAAAAGAAACTCTGGCACTTTAATTAAGCCAGCATTTACTCAAGGAATCTCCTCTCAGTCTCTACAGCTTTTGCAGATAGCCTGTAAAGGCAGCACATGGAGTGCTGGAATTAAGAGGATGTAAAAATAATCCACACAGAACAGCACAGCAAGAAACACGCTGAGAATCTATCAGTCTGAAATGTGCCTGGATTCCCTCAGCACGGATGGCAACAAAAGATGGTATTTAACAGAGCAATACTTAAAATTCAGTTTTCATCCAAAGAGCAAAACACTTAAACTAATTGAGCTTAGCATCCATGTTGAGAGCTCAGCACCGTTATAATCATCGCAGGAGAAAGTCTGGTTTATGACTGGCTGAAAGAAGTACAACAAGGCCTGAGCAGACTAATCACTACCCCTTAGGGACCAGGAAGACAGAAAAATGGCAGCCCTCGCAGGTTTAGTACAGCAGGACTCTGGCCTTTGGGCTTTTATCCAGACATTGAACCAACACTGTCCAAGTTCTGTCCCAAAGCAGCAGCACATCTTACCTCGTCAGGTATGTGACACAGTCTCTGCTATTGCCTTATTTTTCCTGCTGCTTATGCAAACACACCACCCTGGGCACCACTGAGCATTTAAAAGGATTTTTTGGTTGGTTGGTTCTAGCTACACATTCCAACTGGCTACCTCGAGCTGCGAGAAGCTCAGTCGCTCTCCTCCCTCACCATCTACTTCTCTCTTTTTTTTCCCCTCCCCTGCCAGATGCTGCTGGGAATGCATGTGATTAGACAGGAATCCATCCCTCCCCACCACATTGTTTGAACTAATGTAACACCAACTAGATGGAACGACAGGGTTCTGTTCCAGAACGAGATTTATTGTCCCCTTAAGGAGATACTGACTTTGCAGTCACCCACAACTCCCCTTATAATCCATAATCCACCACTTACCTTCCTACCTCCAGTCCCAGAGGAGCTGAGCTGCTAATCATTTTTTATGAATCACAGAAAGAGTAAAATATCCTTCCTCCAAAAAGCATCTCCACAGAAGGGACAGGAGCACCAGGTTGTGAAAAACCCTGAGGTACATGACACCACTCAGTGACGCTTGGGTAAGTTGCCCACTTCCCTGTGTTTGCTATTACACTGTATGCAACCAGCCACAGAATAATTTTGATGTGTTCTGCAAAGCATTCAGTACACAAGGATAATTCCATACTAAACAGTACATTAAATAAACATTACGATTCCAGCATGCTGAAAGTTGATAAACGCTAGCAGTAAGGTCACTGTGGCCGCCCTTTCCTCTCCAGCTACCCAATGATATATTTTCTCCATGTCTCATTCTCATAAATGACTGAAAATGTTCAAAACAGCTCAGATGGAAGCAGACACATACACAATTTTAACCAAAAACCATTTGGCAAACTGGTATCTGGAACTGATAACTGTAAATCAAGCATCACCTTGTAGTACAAACTATCTCAACCTTCACCCACAGCAAGTAACTATTCAGGGGTCACTGTCTGTCTGTCTGTAACCTGAAGCACCCAGCATTTCAGAATTTTCTCATTGTCACAGAGATAACAAAGTGATAGCAGAGTAACCCCACTTCTCAGTCCTCCACAAACACACTGAGTCCACCTGCCTTCTACACAGGTCTTGGGAAGGCAAGTTCCTAAACTGTGAAAGGGATTCTACGGAGCAACCAGAACAAGGAAGGAAAAAAACTACCAGCTATAAAGAAAATTAGGCTCCATCTCCCAGAAGGAAAGAAAGATCTGACCTAGGCTCACTGGTGTCCTCTGAAGCCACAGTATTACATGCTACTTTCACAGCAAAGTGGAAGAACACAACAATAAACAAAGAGGTAAGAAGGTAGTTCACATCACATCAAGCCGTCGAGCCCAAAGTGTTTTTCCTCTTGCTTCCTCAAATCCCTGAAACCAGTTGGGTCACAACACATTTGCTCTGTTTCAGCCTGTCTGCAAAGCTCTTTATTTTCCACACTACTGCTGAAAAAGCCAAGTGCATACAAGTGATAACAAGCAGTGTTTTCAGGACGTCTGAGATGTGTATCGCAAACGCCATAAAGCTGGTTCTGGTTTGATAGAAGACGCAGCTCCTCTCCGAGCCAGCATTTCAGGCAGATGCAAAGGATTCAGCCCGAGTTATTCAGCAAACATGTAATCTGCCCCGATAAGAAATACCAGCTGTCTGGAGCAGGAGCGCTCTGCGTAAATTGGAACCAGCTCCGTGTAAAGCTGAATGAAACCTTTGTTGCATCTCTGCAGACCTGCCAGTGACACTCTTCCAGGTTAAGCTGGCAGCGTCCATTGAGAACGCGGCCTTTGAACCGGGCTCTCGCTGCAGCAGTTCCTTTTAGAATAACAGCAACAATAAGATGATCTGTTCTTCAAAATACTTAAATGATATTGATTTACAGCTCAAAATAATGAACTGCACCAGGCTCCGCTTAGACAACTGTTTCACAAGCAATACTCATCTTCTACAATAAAGCTGCTTTATTTCCATAATTGTCTCTCTTGAGAAATTTTGTTAATTGTTCCTCCCTCTTCCCTTGCTTTAATTCCAATTTTCCCTCTCCAGCCTAAGGGAATAAACCCAAACGGTTTTCATCTAGAGTTTGGAAGGCTGGTCAGCTTTCATTATGGCCTCAGTCACTTTTAATCAGCTGTCCCCAAAAAACAATTGAAAATAATTAACTGAGTTTCTCCTGGGCTTTGGGGTTCAATAGAAAGGCGATCGACTGAAGATAGACAAAAGGACAACAGTCCTATCAAAGCCTGGACACTTTCCAAGGTCTGAAGCAAGGATATAACACCAAGCTTCAAAATTCCTGTCCAGACCAGTTAAGAACGTATGCAAAAAGGGTTGCAAGATTTCTGTGTGATTTTCAAGCGCAGTCTATGCTGCTGGTTCCGCTGGCTTTGTCCTGGGCATTGCTCCTCTGTCAGCGTGGGTAAAGCTGGTCAAGTGCACGCACAGAGACATACTCTAACTCTCAAATCTCCCCAGCGCACACTGCAAGCATGTACCTGAGAGCTGAGGTGTTTGAAACGAAATGTGAGGCCTGCAGTCACTACTCCACAGAGAACAACACACAGAGGAGATAAGAAAGAGCTCCAGAAGCAGCAGAACAGTCACAGTTTCTAAGAGCAGCAGGGGAAAATACAGCATTGCAGTAACTTAGCTAAAAGCTTCAGCTTCCCCACATGGGATGGGGTGAGCTGTTCTAACAGCAGCCTCTGCTTCCCCTCCTCCCTTTGCTCCCAGACTTCTCACCTCTCCCTTCACTCAAACCAGCTTCAAGCCTGGGGCAGGCCTTCCCCGAGCAGATTCATCTCCTACCCAACAACAAGCCTGTCTGTAGCTGCCTGAACTGACCCATCAGACAGTTTGACTAGTTTGCCAAGGCTATTCCCATCACCCACCATTACACAGCCCTCGATCACCCAGCGCAAATTCACTCACTGAATTCTGTTGCAGCAGAAACGCACACTTAAAAGGACCCCCACTCCCTCTTACATTTCTGCTGCCTTCACCGTGAAATCCATTACTACAGTGAAGATAACTCGCTCAGAAGCTCTGGCTGCTGCAGTGCAGGAACAAGAAGGTCCAGAGGCAACTGGGATACCAGGGTACGTTCACTGCAGCATGAGCCAGAACTGCCTCCCCAGAGCAAAGCACCACGGTGGCCGAGGGGAACAGCCCTGCTCCGCGGCTCCGTGCCTGCCCTCGGAGCAGGTTAAATGCACATACAGAAAAACTTCTCTCCACAGACTATATGCTCGGCTTACCAGCAATTAAACCACAGATCAAAAGAAACATAAATGTGGATGTTGCTTTGCTTATTAATATCAGTCCTGTCTTTGATTGCCTGAAGGCCTTTCCAACAACATTGACTTTAATTACTTTAATGAGAGAGAAAATGATCTGAGGTGTGTCAGCTCAATGGGGCAAGGTCCCGAGGAAAATGCTAGGTCTAGGATCATTAGTTTAGCAGTTAATAGTACATTATCTTATGTTATTTGAGCTCAATGTAAACAGCTACTGACTCCCAACTGCTGTCAGGATCCAAGCTGGGGAAACAAATTAGAAGAAGCTTTGAAATAAGGTTGCTTTGGTTCTGCTACCCACTTTCAAAAGAGACTGCTTTTGTTGATCCATTGTAGAGAAAAAAAATGCTTGCAGAGAGAAAAGAAAGGCAAATCTAATTCACCGTGGGCTTCTCTTCAACAAAACACTCGTGACAAGTATTTAAAATGAACTTTTGAAGTGACTGAGTCTATCTAAAGCAAATTACGATAAAGCAAATCAAGGACACTACAATTCTTAAGGGAAGCCCAAGCCGCTAAGCAAGAGACTGTGCATCTCTTCAGCAGCGTTAGCAGTGCTGCACGCCTCCTCCCCAGCCAAGGACGGGCAAGATGGAGCCATTTAGTTTCATCTGCAATGAAAGGACTTGAATTGCATTGTATGACCCGGTATCTGCTGCAGGTGAAAACACTTCACAGCTGACACCCAAATGATTTTAAGCAGGGGTAATGTGATTACAATTCTGAGCCATGAGTATTTCAGACCAGGATATAATATGGTTAAATTAATCCCATTTCATTTTTTACTGCATTTGGTGGTGCCTGCACTTGCATGTACAACCATTCCTTCTGTTCCCATTGTGGAGGATTAGAATTCAGCTTGGAATTACAAAGAAAATTGTATAAAAACAGATGAAACTATGAATTCTACTTCCCAAAGAAAAATCCTTTCCTGAGCTGTCCTCTGATACCATAGTCCTACACTTAAACCAGGCACAGCAGGCATCAAAGATAACCAAAGCCATCCTTGGAGATTCCAGCTCATCAGACACACAGGTTCCTATTTCAGGCTTCATTTTTTTCTCTGTCTTAGGAATAATTTGGGAGTTTTGTACAAGTCCTGTGCACAACTCTACTGGTTTGTAGCCTGTAGGAGCAAGATGCATCTTGAAATAACCCCACGGTCCTCACCTCTTGTGAAAGCCCCCTTAGAGAGAACCCCTCAAACACAAAAGGGATGTCTAAGCAGCACAGCCGAGGGGTCATTATTGAGAATACAGACTCTCCTGCGTTCAGCACTGTAGAGGCCAGGGCTATCATGCTCTTTCCCAAACTAAGGAAGTTCAGCCTTCAAGGCCTGAGGTGGAAAGCTGAGCTCTGTGCCTAGTGTCCCATGTTTCTCTTTAAACACGGATCATAATGGCTATTTAGCATATAGTGGAAACAAAACTGAGTTGTCAAGGGGGGAGTTACGCAGTGACAGGCTGACTGCAGAGAGGTAACTCCTGCAGTTCCTGCACTGAAAATGGCTGAGGGGTTCTCTGGCCTGCTGCGAGGTCTGGTGCAGGTTCCCATGGAAAACAACAGCACTCCAGGCTTAACTGCCTCTGGGACAATGGGCCGCCATGAAGAGCTGCCTGCCCCTAAGACATGAGGCTTGTCCAGGTCCATCTGCTACTCCAGGCAGCACCTCTTCTATAGCTCCACGCGCTTTTGCACTTCCGAACAGGAGTGGCAGGATTTAGTATCTGTTTGGCTGGTGTGATGAGGAAGAGGAGCAGCCCGGGGTGGGGAAAGTCTGGCAGAAAGCATGTGACTGAACACACGACCGAGCATGAGAGCTGGCTGCATTATCCCGTGGGGCAACCACAGAGGAGTTAGACAGGCTGTCCCCATAGCTGTCACACAAAAAGGTGTCTCGTCTTCCTTACGTGGGCACCAGCAGAGACCAAAAAAGCTGTTGCAGCCTGGACTAACACGGCCAGGCGTTAGAGCTCACACAACAGACTAATTCTTCTAGCTCCAGATGGTGTAAAATTTGTAGTCCTGTTGCTGCAGACCTGCCCCGGAGCCCAGAGCTGCCCTTGCCTTGCTTCGCATGGTGCTGTGGATGCTCTGTGCGGCACGTTCAGCACTTCAGAAAAGGGGCACCTGGGAAATCTATTGGCTCTCTGAAATTACACTGCCAAGATTATTTTCTGATTTTGCCATTTCTGTCGATCTATAAATCCAAGAGCCTGAATTATCACCAAGAAAACTACAGAGGGTTTGCAAGGAGCTGCATAAACCCCTTCAAAAGACCCAGTGCAGCTTTGCTGATCAGAACAACAGCATGATTTTACAGCTGGATAGCTCAGGACATTCCAGGGAAGGAAGCAAGTGGCCATGCATCTCATTAGGAAGCCACTAATTGGCTTATTCCAGTGAGCTTAAATTACTGTTATCACCTCCAGATATCAGCAAGATATGAGCCTTCTGTCCCAGCTACGTGCTGCCTGTGTGGAGCTTCAGGCTGGAGCCAGGACAACAAAGAACTGCTCAGCAGAAATGCGGGAAGGAAACTCTTCTGAGGGTTGAGCACTGGAAGAAAAAAAAAAAGTTGGAAGTCTCTGAGTAGTTTTGGAAGGGGGACAATGCCAGATGAGGTGGGTGAGCAGGCATAGCGCTGGTGACCCGGTCAAAGCACACTATAAACGCATGGACCAGACTACCAGGTGCTCCTCCAGTGCCCGATGCCTTTGGTCAGTCCCAATCCTCAAGCACTTTCTTGCTGCTCTAAGAGGGAAAGCCAAAGCTGAGTGCTGGCTTTTACTGTCCTGAGAGGTTTATACTGCAACTCTGAACTCGATCACAGGTCTGCGTGAGTGCGTGTGTACTTTGGGAAGTGTCTGTTGCCCGCTGCATGTAACAACTGCTCTTGTGACACATTTTGCCTCTCAGAAGTGTAAGACCATGTTCACTATGAGGCAAACATATTATTAACCAGAAACAACAGAAACTGAAACCCTGTGGTCTGAAACATGACCCTGATTCAACAGCCAGGAAAGCCTGGGAAACCTCAGAGGCAGATGGGGTTGGAGGCCTTGGGGTGAAGGAGAAGGAAACAACCAACATATTTATGCAGACTCAGAAAGGATCAGCCATTTACAGAAAACAGGCAGAGAGTGTGCAGTGACAGGAGTTAGGCTCATAATTACCAGGGCACCCAATTTTTCTGCCTCAAGGCACAAGCTGATCAGCAGACAGCATCCAAAGGAGCTCTCCCGTTCCGGTGGCATACGCAGCATAATTAGCCAGGGAGTGGAGAGGCTCTGACATGAGTCTCAGTCACAGCAGCCCTAGAGACAAGCAGCGACATTTTCTGACGCTGAAAACCTGACTGCAAGAGCAAACTGTACAAACGCAGCCATGCTTGAATGGGGAGCAGCAAGGGGTTGAAGACCCAGCCATTTATTCCTGCCTGTGTGGATGGTAAAAAACAATTCAATGATGAATGTGTTGGACTGATCCACTAAAAAGTAATCTGCCTTTACCCATAGCAAAATGGGAGTTCATGAGTTCACAGCCCCAGGGAGAGCGGTACTAGAAATCTCAGATACGAGAAATCGTGGGCCTTATTGGTGGAAGCAAGACTATAGGAAAAAGTTAATTTTTGAGAGGCTGGAAGTGGGCAGCATCGCCCAATTCAGTGGTAGTTGATTTTTTTCTCAGAAACCTCAGAGAATAAAATTGAATGGTATAAGAAATGTACGTTTGTTGCTCTTTAATTCAAGCCCTTACACAGATCTGAATGCAAATGCTGCTGGGCTTCCCACTGGAATTGCTGCTTATGTCAAGTAGCACTTTC